>NC_069501.1:1145312636-1145426744 GCF_027579735.1 Bombina bombina | reverse complement strand
GCAGTACAGCGGTTCCACCCCTTGCGCTCTCTCTCTCCCCTTTTATTTTGCCCTCTCTCTCCCCCCCTCTCTTTAGCTCTCTCTCTCCCCCCTCTCTTTAGCTCTCTCTCTCCCCCCTCTCTTTTCCTCCCTCTCTCCCCCTCTCTTTTCCTCCCTCTCTCCCCCTCTCTTTTCTTCCCTCTTTTGCGCTCTCTCTCCCCCCTCTCTTTTGCTCTCTCTCTCTCTCTCTCTCTCTCTCTCTCTCTCTCTCTCCCTCTCCTCCCTCTTTTGCTCTCTCTCCCTCTCCCCCTCTTTTGCTCTCTCTCCCTCTCCCCCTCTTTTGCGCTCTCTCCCCCTCTCTTTTGCTATCTCTATTCCCCCACTTTTACGCTCTCTCTACGTCTCTTTTGCTCTCTCTCCCTCTCTTTTGCTCTCTCTCCCTTTCTTTTGCTCTCTCTCCCTTTTTTTTTTTTTTTGCTCTCTCTCCCTTTTCTCTTGTTAAGTGTGTTCAGTCCACGGGTCATCCATTACTTATGGGATATATTCTCCTTCCCAACAGGAAGTTGCAAGAGGATCACCCAAGCAGAGCTGCTATATAGCTCCTCCCCTCACATGTCATACCCAGTCATTCTCTTGCAACCCTCAACAAAGAAGGAGGTCGTGAGAGGAGTTGGAGTTTTTTACTTAATTATTCTTCAGTCAAAAGTTTGTTATTTTAAATGGCACCGGAGTGTGCTGTTTTTTCTCTCAGGCAGTATTTAGAAGAAGAATCTGCCTGCGTTTTCTATGATCTTAGCAGACGTAACTAAGATCCACTGGCTGTTCTCGCACATTCTGAGGAGTGGGGTAACTTCAGAAAAGGGAATAGCATGCGGGGTCCCCTGCAAATGAGGTATGTGCAGTAACATATTTTCTAGGAATGGAATTGACTAAGAAAACACTGCCGATACCCATATGATGTAAGTACAGCCTAAAATGCAGTAGTAGCGACTGGTATCAGGCTGGTAAATGTATGCACAGTAGAGTTATTTTCTAGGGAATAGAATTTGACTGAAAAAATACTGTTAATACTGAAATAATGTATGAGCCTTAACTGCAGTAGAAGCGACTGGTAGCAGGCTTAGTGATTACTTTACACAACATCTGAAATGTTGTTTTTTGAAAAACGTTTACTGGCATGTTAATCGTTTTGTGAGGTACTTTGGTGATAAATCTCTTGGGGCATGATTTTTTCCACATGGCTAACGTATTTTTCTGCATAGAAACCGTTATAGCTGGTCTCCCACTGTTGTAATATGAGTTGGAGGGGCTTTTTGTTAGCGCCTTGTTGCGCAGTTAAAATTCAATCCTAGTCTTCCTGTTTCTTCCTCCTTGATCCAGGACGTCTCCAGAGAGCTCAGGGGTCTTCAAAATTTATATTTGAGGGAGGTAATCAGTCACAGCAGACCTGTGACAGTGTGTTTGACTGTGATAAAAACGTTAATTGTTAAATTGATTATCCGTTTTTTGGGTATTAAGGGGTTAGTCATCCTTCTGCTAGTGGGTGCAATCCTCTGCTAATTTCATACATTTAATGTACAGATTTGGTTGCTATAACTGAATTAGTTCATTGTTATTTCAACTGTAATTGTTTTTTTGGTGTTTTTAGAAGCGCAGCAGCATTTTTATTTTGCTTGAAATTTTTCTGAAAGTAATTTCCAAGTTTGCTAGCCTCATTGCTAGTCTGTTTAAACATGTCTGATACAGATGAATCTACTTGTTCATTAAGTTTAAAAGCCAATGTGGAGCCCAATAGAAATATGTGTACCAATTGTATTGATATTACTTTAAATAAAGGTCAGTCTTTACCGGTAAATAAATTATCACCAGACATCGAGGGGGAAGTTATGCCGCCTAACTCTCCTCACGTGTCAGTACCTGCGCCTCCCGCTCAGGAGGTGCGCGATGTTGTGGCGCCAAGTACATCAAGGCCCTTACAAATCACTTTGCAAGATATGACTAATGTTATGAAAGAAGTATTATCTAATTTGCCTGAGTTAAGAGGCAAGCGCGATAGCTCTGGGTTACGCACAGAGCGCGCTGATGACACAAGAGCCATGTCTGATACTGCGTCACAATTTGCAGAACATGAGGACGGAGAGCTTCATTCTGTGGGTGACGGATCTGATCCAGGGAGACCGGATTCAGAAATTTCAAATTTTAAATGTAAGCTTGAGAACCTCCGTATATTGCTAGGGGAGGTGTTAGCGGCTCTGAATGATTGTGACACGGTCGCAATCCCAGAGAAGTTATGTAGGCTGGATAAATACTATGCAGTGCCGGTGTGTACTGACGTTTTTCCTATACCTAAAAGGCTTACATAGATTATTACCAAGGAGTGGGATAGACCCGGTGTGCCTTTTTCCCCTCCTCCGATATTTAGAAAAATGTTCCCAATAGATGCCACCACACAAGACTTAGGGCAGACGGTCCCTAAGGTGGAGGGAGCAGTTTCTACTTTAGCTAAGCGCACCACTATCCCGGTGGAGGATAGTTGTGCTTTCTCAGATCCAATGGAAAAAAAATTAGAAGGTTACCTTAAGAAAATATTTGTTCAACAAGGTTTTATATTACAGCCCCTTGCATGCATTGCGCCCGTCACTGCTGCGGCGGCTTTCTGGTTTGAGTCTCTGGAAGAGGCTATTCGCACAGCACCATTGAATGAGACCATGAACAAGCTTAAAGCACTTAAGCTAGCTAATGCATTTGTTTTGGACGCCGTTGTGCACTTAACCAAACTAACGGCTAAGAACTCGGGTTTTGCCATCCAGGCGCGCAGAGCGCTATGGCTTAAATCCTGGTCAGCAGATGTGACTTCTAAATATAAATTGCTTAATATTCCTTTCAAAGGGCAAACCTTATTCGGGCCCGGCTTGAAAGAAATTATTGCTGACATTACTGGAGGTAAGGGTCACTCCCTTCCTCAGGATAGGGCCAAATCAAAGGCCAAACAGTCTAATTTTCGTGCCTTTCGTAATTTCAAGGCAGGAGCAGCATCAACTTCCTCCGCTCCAAAACAGGAAGGAATTGCTGCTCGTTACAGACAGGGTTGGAAAAGCAACCAGTCCTGGAACAAGGGCAAGCAGGCCAGAATGCCTACTTCTGCCCCTAAGACAGCATGAAGGAAGGGCCCCCTATCCGGAAACGGATCTAGTGGGGGGCAGACTCTCTCTCTTCGCCCAGGCTTGGGCAAGAGATGTCCAGGATCCCTGGACGTTGGAGATCATATCTCAGGGATACCTTCTGGACTTCAAAGCTTCTCCTCCACAAGGGAGATTTCATCTGTCACGGTTATCAACAAACCTAATAAAGAAAGAGGCGTTTCTACAGTGTGTACAAGACCTCTTAGTAATGGGAGTGATCCACCCAGTTCCGCGAACGGAACAAGGGCAAGGGTTTTACTCAAATCTATTTGTGGTTCCCAAAAAAGAGGGAACTTTCAGACCAATCTTGGACCTAAAGATCTTAAACAAGTTCCTAAGGGTTCCATCGTTCAAAATGGAAACTATTCGAACCATCCTACCCATGATCCAAGAGGGTCAGTATATGACCACAGTGGACTTAAAGGATGCCTACCTTCACATACCGATTCACAAAGACCATTATCGGTACCTAAGGTTTGCCTTTCTAGACAGGCATTACCAGTTTGTAGCTCTTCCCTTCGGGTTAGCTACGGGCCCGAAAATTTTTACAAAGGTTCTGGGCTCACTTCTGGCGGTACTAAGACTGCAAGGCATAGCGGTGGCTCCGTACCTAGACAACATTCTGATACAAGCGTCGAGTTTTCAAAATGCAAAGTCTCATACAGAGATAGTTCTTGCATTTCTGAGGTCGCATGGGTGGAAAGTGGACATGGAAAAGAGTTCTCTGTTACCACTCACAAGGGTTCCTTTTCTAGGGACTCTGATAGATTCTGTAGAGATGAAGATTTACCTGACGGAGTCCAGGTTATCAAAGATTCTAAATGCTTGCCGTGTCCTTCATTCCTTTCCAAGGCCATCAGTAGCTCAGTGCATGGAAGTAATCGGCTTAATGGTCGCGGCAATGGACATAGTGCCATTTGCGCGCCTGCATCTCAGACCACTGCAATTATGCATGCTAAGTCAGTGGAATGGGGATTATTCAGATCTGTCCCCTCTACTGAATCTGGACCAGGAGGCCAGAGATTCTCTTCTCTGGTGGTTGTCGCGGGTTCATCTGTCCAAAGGAATGACTTTTCCCAGGCCAGATTGGACGATTCTAACAACAGATGCCAGCCTACTAGGCTGGGGCGCAGTCTGGAACTCCCTGAAGGCTCAGTGATCGTGGACTCAGGAGGAGAAACTCCTCCCAATATATATTCTGGAATTAAGAGCAATATTCAATGCTCTTCTAGCTTGGCCTCAGTTAGCAACACTGAGGTTCATCAGATTTCATTCGGACAACATCACGACTGTGGCTTACATCAATCATCAAGGGGGAACCAGGAGTTCCCTAGCGATGTTAGAAGTCTCCAAGATAATTCGCTGGGCAGAGTCTCACTCTTGCCACCTGTCAGCGATCCACATCCCGGGCGTGGAGAACTGGGAGGCGGACTTTCTAAGTCGCCAGACTTTTCATCCGGGGGAGTGGGAACTTCATCCGGAGGTCTTTGCTCAACTGATTCATCGTTGGGGCAAACCAGAACTGGATCTCATGGCGTCTCACCAGAACGCCAAGCTTCCTTGTTACGGATCCCGATCCAGGGACCCGGGAGCTGTGCTGATAGATGCTCTAGCAGCCCCTTGGGGTTTCAAGATGGCTTATGGGGTTTCCTCCGTTTCCGTTGCTGCCTCGTTTGATTGCCAGGATCAAACAGGAGAGAGCATCAGTGATTTTGATAGCGCCTGCGTGGCCACGCAGGATCTGGTATGCAGACCTAGTGGACATGTCGTCCTGTCCACCATGGTCTCTACCTCTGAGGCAGGACCTTCTAATTCAGGGTCCTTTCAACCATCCAAGCCTAATTTCTCTGAGGCTGACTGCATGGAGAGTGAACGCCTGATTCTATCAAAGCGTGGTTTCTCGGAGTCGGTTATTGACACATTAATACAGGCTCGGAAACCAGTTACCAGATAAATTTACCATAAGATATGGCGTAAATATTTATATTGGTGTGAATCCAAGAGTTACTCTTGGAGTAAGGTCAGGATTCCTAGGATATTGTCTTTTCTACAAGAGGGTTTAGAAAAGGGTTTATCTGCTAGTTCGTTAAAGGGACAGATTTCTGCTCTGTCTATTCTTTTACAAAAACGCCTGGCAGAAGTTCCAGACGTTAAGGCTTTTTGTCAGGCTTTAGCTAGGATTAAGCCTGTGTTTAAGACTGTTGCTCCGCCGTGGAGCTTAAACTTAGTTCTTAAAGTTCTTCAAGGTGTTCCGTTTGAACCCCTTCATTCCATTGATATTAAGCTGTTATCTTGGAAAGTTCTGTTTTTGATGGCTATTTCCTCGGCTCGAAGAGTTTCGGAGTTATCTGCCTTACATTGTGATTCTCCTTATCTGATTTTTCATTCAGACATGGTAGTTCTGCGTACTCAACCTGGGTTTTTACCTAAGGTAGTTTTTAACAGGAATATCAATCAAGAGATTGTTGTTCCATCATTATGTCCTAATCCTTCTTCAAAGAAGGAACGTCTTTTGCATAATCTGGATGTAGTCCGTGCCCTGAAGTTCTACTTACAGGCAACTAAAGATTTTAGACAAACTTCTTCTCTGTTTGTCGTTTACTCTGGACAGAGGAGAGGTCAAAAGGCTTCGGCCACCTCTCTCTTTTTGGCTTCGTAGCATAATTCGTTTAGCTTATGAGACTGCTGGACAGCAGCCCCCTGAAAGAATTACAGCTCATTCCACTAGAGCTGTGGCTTCCACCTGGGCCTTTAAGAATGAGGCCTCTGTTGAACAGATTTGCAAGGCTGCAACTTGGTCTTCACTTCATACCTTTTCAAAATTTTACAAATTTGACACTTTTGCTTCTTCGGAGGCTGTTTTTGGGAGAAAGGTTCTACAGGCAGTGGTTCCTTCTGTTTAAAGTTCCTGCCTTGTCCCTCCCATCATCCGTGTACTTTAGCTTTGGTATTGGTATCCCATAAGCAATGGATGACCCGTGGACTGAACACACTTAACAAGAGAAAACATAATTTATGCTTACCTGATAAATTTATTTCTCTTGTAGTGTGTTCAGTCCACGGCCCGCCCTGTCTTTTTGAGGCAGTTCTAAATTTAAATTCAATCTCCAGTCACCACTGCACCCTATAGTTTCTCCTTTCTCGTCTTGTTTCGGTCGAATGACTGGATATGACATGTGAGGGGAGGAGCTATATAGCAGCTCTGCTTGGGTGATCCTCTTGCAACTTCCTGTTGGGAAGGAGAATATATCCCATAAGTAATGGATGACCCGTGGACTGAACACACTACAAGAGAAATAAATTTATCAGGTAAGCATGAATTATGTTTTTTTTGCTCTCTCTCCCTTTTTTTTTTTTGCTCTCTCTCCCTTTTTTTTGCTCTCTCTCCCTTTCTTTTGCTCTCTCTCTCCCTTTCTTTTGCTCTCTACCCCCCTCTTTTGCTCTCTCTCCCCCTCTTTTGCCCCCCTCTTTTGCTCTCCCCCCCTCTTTTGCTCTCTCCACCCCCTCTTTTGCTCTCTCCCCCCCTCTTTTGCTCTCTCCCCCCCTCTTTTGCTCTCTCTCTCCCACCCCTCTTTTGCTCTCCCCCCCCCTCTTTTGCTCTCCCCCCCCCTCTTTTGCTCTCTCTCTCCCCCTCTTTTGCTCTCCCCCCCCCTCTTTTGCTCTCTCTCCCCCCCCCTCTTTTGCTCTCTCCCCCCCCCCTCTTTTGCTCTCTCCCCTCCCTCTTTTTCTCTCCCACCCCTCTTTTGCTCTCTCTCTCTCCCCCCCTCTCTTTTGCTCTCTCTCTCTCTCTCCCCCCCTCTCTTTTGCTCTCTCTCTCTCTCCCCCCTCTCTTTTGCTCTCTCTCTCCCCCCTCTCTTTTGCTCTCTCTCCCACCTCTTTTGCTCTCTCTCCTCTTTCTTTTGCTCTTTTACTCCTCTCTTTCTTTTACAAGATATGACGAGTCCACAGATTTCATCCTTACTTATGGGATATCGCCTCCTGGTCAGCAGGAGGAGGCAAAGAGCGCCACAGCATAGCTGCATAAATGGCTCCTCCCCCCCCCCAACCTAGTCATTCTCTTTGCCTGTGTTAGTGATATGAAGAGGTAAAGTGAGGTGTTAGTATAGATTCTTCAATCAAGAGTTTTTTTATTTTTAAATGGTGCCAAAGTGTGCTATTTTATTACAGAGCAGCTTCTAGATAGTCTTTTTAGGCTAAGGGAACTGGTGTATTTTTGTCCCCACTGTGCCTCCCTTGATTGTGCTGCCTTTCTGTGTATGGTCTTAGATATTGTAGCTAAGACCCTTCTGTTTTTCACATGACCTCAGGAGGAAGAGTGGACCTCTTGGCACTGTGAAATTGTCATGCTGTTTCTCAGCATGGAGGTAAGTGCAGTTTTTTATTCTGGGGTGGCAGCATATCTCAGAATAACTGTACTTAATCTGTTTTTGGGAAGGAGGGCTAGAAACCTGAGCACTTCCATTTAACATAGCGGGTAATATCCAGACATTCTGGCATCTTTATAGCCTAGAAGTGTTGGGGTATATAGTGAAAACCGACATAGTTTATTAAAGAATCCAGACACTCTGGCATTGTACTTTTTAGCCTAAAAGCGCTGGGAAACATTGTGGGGGTATGCTTTATAACGGGCATATACTTTATTATAGTGGCTGATGCTGGGGACAGTTCCGGAATTATTTTTCTCTAAATGCTCCAGTACATGGCGTTTTTTTTTCATGTGGGGACTGTTTGTTTGTTTCCGCCCATGAAGGGCAGGTCTTAGTGTTTTGCGCGCTTTGAAGCGCAGTTACTATTTGGGTTCCGGTGGACAGCATCTCTTCTTGGCTCCTAAGTCCGCTTGTGAGGGTATTTTATAAGCGAACTAGGTGCGCAGTGCTTCCAAAGTTAAGGTTGAGCTTGGAGGCAGGTAGGAGCCGCTGCGGCGAGGTGACTGAGTAGTTTTTCAAAGTATCCCAGTGTGTTGTTATGCTAAGGCCCTATGCTAAGTGAATGTGAAATTTTGCTCTCTGCCATATATATATCGATCAGATAGCATTCCTTAAAGATACAGTACTCCGCAAATATTTTATTTTTAAAACTAATTTATTTTACATGATATGAAGAGTCCACGGATTTCATCCTTACTTATGGGGGATATCGCCTCCTGGTCAGCAGGAGGAGGCAAAGAGCTCCACAGCAGAGCTGCATAAATAGCTCCTCCCTTCCCCCCCAACCCAGTCATTCTCTTTGCCTGCATTAGTGATAGGAGTGAGATAAAGTGAGGTGTTAGTTTAGATTCTTCAAGCAAGAGTTTTTTTATTTTTAAATGGTACCAAAGTGTACTATTTTTCTGCTGAGCAGTTATAGTTTTATGGTTCTGGGAACTGGAGTATTTTTGGCCCCTCTGCACCTCCCTATCTGCTATACTGAGATGGTCTTGGAGAGATTTTAGCCAAGGCCCTTATATCTTCACAGGACCTCAGGAGGAAGGTTGGACCCCTGACACTGTGAGTCTCTCATGCTGTTCCTCAGCATGCAAGTAAGTGCAGTCTGTTTCTGGAGCTTTACACTGTAAGAAAAAGAGTGACATTTCTCAGAACGGTCTGTGCTTTCACTTTTTCAGGGGCCATGACAAGGCTTCCTGTCGCTATTATGTCGGTCCTCATTAGTAATAAGAAGTATGATAACCGACATAGAGCTTTATCCAGACACTCTAGTATGACTGAAATTACCCTAGAAGCGCTGGTATGTAAGAAAGAAGTATGTGAAAACTTTATTCAGACACTCTAGCATAACTAACTTCACCTAGAAGCGCTGAGTTGTTATTTTGACATGTATTGTGTTTACGGGCGATTTCTCTTTTAATGTGAAGAAATGGCTGACGTTGGGAGAGTTACGGAGCTGTAGGACTTTGGTGCCTATTAGACTCCGGGGCGTATTTCATTTTTTCACTGGTTCTGACGCCCACGATGGGCGGAGCATTGTATTGGCACGCTTTAGCGCAGTTGTTCCGATTGCCATTACGGCTCCTAGGTACGCTTGTTTCTGTGACTCACACAAGCGATCTTAGGCACGCCGGTTCAGGGACTTTATCCTTGGTCAGTGGAAGCAGGTAGGAGCCGCAGCAGAGCTGCGGCAAGGTGACTAAGTTTATGTTTTTGTTCTATGAAATAACAGTGTCTTCCTGCACGGAAACGTCACTCACTAATATGGGAATGTGAAAACAATTGCTCTCTGACATATTTATTGAGCTTTGTTAAAATAACGTTTTTTCTTAAAGACACAGTACTTCACAAAAATGTAAGGTTAGACTGATTTTTTACACTTATATATTTTCAGTGCTTCTGTCCAACCTTGCATTTTTCTGTTTAGGTTGTCAAAATGGATGACCTTGAACAAACTACATGTCTTATGTGTTTAGATGCCATTGTGGAACCCCCAGTTACACTTTGTCCCCCATGTATTGAGAGGGCTTTACAGTGTAGAGAACAAATTTCTCCTGTTAAGTGTAGTCAGTCCACGGGTCATCCATTACTTATGGGATATTAACTCCTCCCTAACAGGAAGTGCAAGAGGATCACCCAAGCAGAGCTGCTATATAGCTCCTCCCCTCTACGTCATACCCAGTCATTCTCTTGCACCTAACTAATAGATAGGATGTGTGAGAGGACTGTGGTTGTTAATCTTAGTTTTTATTTCTTCAATCAAAAGTTTATTTTAAACGGCACCGGAGTGTGTTGTTTTTTCTCAGGCAGCATTAGAAGAAGAATCTGCCTGAGTTTGTGTATGATCTTAGCGGACGTAACTAAGATCCATTTGCTGTTCTCGGCCATTCTGAGGAGCGAGGTAACTTCAGAACAGGGGACAGCGGGCAGATTCACCTGCAAGGAGGTATGTTGCAGTATATTATTTTCTAAGGAATGGAATTGACTGAGAAAATACTGCTAATACCGATATAATGTAAGTACAGCCTTAAATGCAGTAGTAGCAGCTGGTATCAGGCTGATATGTATGTATGTTTACACTTAAGTATTTCTGGGGAATGGCACTTCACTAGGAAAATACTATATGCATATAAACTTTTAGCCTAAATCTGCAGTGTGAGCGGCTAGCAGCAGGCTTTTTAATAACTTTTCATAAATTATATTTTAAATGTTTACTGGCATGTTAATCGTTTATTTATCTGAGGTACTTGGTGAAAAATTGTTTTGGGCGTTATTTTCCACATGGCTGTCGTTTGTTTTGAATTAAAACAGTTTACTGAGCTTCCTTCACTGTTGTATTATGAGTGGGAGGGGCCTATTTTGGCGCTTTTATTGCGCAGTAGAAATTCAGTCACAGTCTGCCTTTTTCTCCCTGCATGATCCAGGACGTCTCTACAGAGCTCAGGGGTCTCCAAAACTAGTTTTGAGGGAGGTAATCACTCACAGCAGACCTGTGAGACTGTGCTTTGACTGTGATAAAAACGCTTATATTTTCAATTGTTATCCGTTTTTTGTTATTAAGGGGTTAAAAAATCCATTGCTAGTGGGTGCAATCCTTTGCTAACTTAATGCATTTTCTGTGAAAATTTGGTTTCTATAACTAATCCGGTTCATTGTTATTTCAACTGTGACAGTTTTTGTGTGCTTCTTAAAGGCACAGTAACGTTTTTTATATTGCTTGTAAATTTATTTGAAAAGTATTTTCCAAGCTTGCTAGGCTAATTGCTAGTTTGTTTTAACATGTCTGACACAGAGGAATCTCTTTGTGCAATATGTTCAAAAGCCAATGTGGAGCCCAATAGAAATTTGTGTACTAATTGCATTGATGCTACTTTAAATAAAAGCCAATCTGTACATTTTAAGAAAATTTCACCAGACAACGAGGGGAAAGTTATGCCGACTAACTCTCCTCACGTGTCAGTATCTGCATCTCCCGCTCAGGAAGTGCGTGATATTGCGACGCCAAGTACATCAGGGCGGCCATTACAAATCACTTTACAAGACATGGCTAATGTTATGACTGAAGTTTTATCTAAATTGCCAGAACTTAGAGGTAAACGCGACCACTCTGGGGTGAGAACAGAGTACGCTGATAATGTTAGAGCCATGTCTGATACTGCGTCACAAATGGCAGAACATGAAGACGGAGAGCTTCATTCTGTGGGTGACGGATCTGATCCAAATAAACTGGACTCAGACATTTCAAATTTTAAATTTAAGCTTGAGAACCTCCGTGTATTATTAGGGGAGGTATTAGTGGCTCTGAATGATTGTAACACGGTTGCAATCCCAGAGAAATTATGTAGGCTGGATAGATACTATGCGGTACCGGCGTGTACTGACGTTTTTCCTATACTTAAGAGGCTTACAGAGATTATTACCAAGGAGTGGGATAGGCCCGGTGTGCCCTTTTCCCCCCCTCCTATATTTAGAAAAATGTTTCCAATAGACGCCACCACACGGGACTTATGGCAGACGGTCCCTAAGGTGGAAGGAGCAGTTTCTACTCTGGCTAAGCGTACCACTATCCCGGTGGAGGATAGCTGTGCCTTTTCAGATCCAATGGACAAAAAGTTAGAGGGTTACCTTAAGAAAATGTTTACTCAACAAGGTTTTATATTACAACCCCTCGCATGCATTGCGCCTGTCACGGCTGCGGCAGCATTTTGGTTTGAGTCTCTAGAGGAGACCATTAGCTCAGTTCCATTGGATGAAATTATAGACAAGCTTAGAGTTCTTAAGCTAGCTAATTCATTTATTTCTGATGCCGTAGTACATTTAACTAAGCTTACGGCTAAGAATTCCGGATTCGCCATTCAGGCGAGCAGAGCGCTGTGGCTAAAATCCTGGTCAGCCGATGTGACTTCTAAATCTAAATTGCTTAACATACCTTTCAAAGGACAGACATTATTTGGGCCCGGTTTGAAAGAAATTATCGCTGACATTACTGGAGGTAATGGCCATGCCCTGCCTCAAGACAGAGCCAAACCAAGGGCTAGACAGTCTAATTTTCGTGCCTTTCGTAACTTCAAGGCAGGAGCAGCATCAACTTCCTTCGCTCCAAAACAGGAAGGAACTGTTGCTCGTTACAGACAGGGCTGGAAACCTAACCAGACCTGGAACAAGGGCAAGCAGGCCAGAAAACCTGCTGCTGCCCCTAAGACAGCATGAAGTGAGGGCCCCCAATCCGGAAACGGATCTAGTAGGGGGCAGACTTTCTCTCTTCGCCCAGGCTTGGGCAAGAGATGTCCAGGATCCCTGGGCGTTAGAGATCATATCTCAGGGATATCTTCTGGACTTCAAAGCTTCTCCTCCAAAAGGGAGATTTCATCTTTCAAGGTTGTCAGCAAAACAGACAAAGAAAGAGGCGTTTCTACGCTGTGTACAAGATCTTTTGCTAATGGGAGTGATCCACCCGGTTCCGCGGTCGGAACACGGACAAGGGTTTTACTCAAATCTGTTTGTGGTTCCCAAGAAAGAGGGAACCTTCAGACCAATCTTGGATTTAAAGTTCCTAAACAAATTCCTAAGAGTTCCATCGTTCAAAATGGAAACTATTCGGACAATCTTACCCATGATCCAAAAGGGTCAGTACATGACCACAGTGGATCTAAAGGATGCGTACCTTCACATACCGATTCACAAGGATCATTACCGGTACCTAAGGTTTGCCTTCCTAGACAGGCATTATCAGTTTGTAGCTCTTCCCTTCGGGTTAGCTACGGCTCCAAGAATCTTTACAAAGGTCCTGGGCTCTCTTCTGGCGGTACTAAGACCGCGAGGAATAGCGGTAGCTCCGTACCTAGACGACATTCTGATACAAGCGTCAAGTTTCCAAACTGCCAAGTCTCATACAGAGTTAGTTCTGGCATTTCTAAGGCCGCATGGGTGGAAGGTGAACGTAGAAAAGAGTTCTCTATTGCCACTCACAAGAGTTCCCTTCTTGGGGACTCTTATAGATTCTGTAGAAATGAAAATTTACCTGACAGAGGACAGGTTAACAAAACTTCTAAATGCTTGCCGTGTCCTTCATTCCATTCAACACCCGTCAGTGGCTCAATGCATGGAGGTAATCGGCTTAATGGTAGCGGCAATGGACATAGTACCTTTTGCACGCCTGCATCTCAGACCACTGCAATTATGCATGCTAAGTCAGTGGAATGGGGATTACTCAGATTTGTCCCCTATGCTGAATCTGGATCAAGAGACCAGAGATTCTCTTCTATGGTGGCTTTCTCGGCCACATCTGTCCAGGGGGATGCCCTTCAGCAGGCCAGACTGGACGATTGTAACAACAGACGCCAGCCTACTAGGTTGGGGCGCTGTCTGGAATTCCCTGAAGGCTCAGGGATCATGGACTCAGGAGGAGAGTCTCCTTCCAATAAACATTCTGGAATTGAGAGCAGTTCTCAATGCCCTTCTGGCTTGGCCTCAGTTAGCAACTCTGAGGTTCATCAGGTTTCAGTCGGACAACATCACGACTGTGGCTTACATCAACCATCAGGGAGGGACAAGGAGTTCCCTAGCGATGATGGAAGTCTCAAAGATAATTCGCTGGGCAGAGTCTCACTCTTGCCACCTGTCAGCAATCCACATCCCAGGCGTGGGAGGCGGATTTCCTAAGTCGCCAGACTTTTCATCCGGGGGAGTGGGAACTTCATCCGGAAGTCTTTGCCCAAATACTTCGACGTTGGGGCAAACCAGATATGGATCTCATGGCGTCTCGCCAGAACGCCAAGCTTCCTTGTTACGGGTCCAGGTCCAGGGACCCGGGAGCGGTCCTGATAGATGCTCTGACAGCACCTTGGACCTTCAAGATGGCTTATGTGTTTCCACCCTTCCCGATGCTTCCTCGATTGATTGCCAGGATCAAACAGGAGAAAGCATCGGTGATTCTAATAGCGCCTGCGTGGCCACGCAGGACCTGGTATGCAGATCTAGTGGACATGTCATCCTGTCCACCTTGGTCTCTGCCTCTGAGACAGGACCTTCTAATTCAGGGTCCTTTCAAACATCAAAATCTAATTTCTCTGAAGCTGACTGCATGGAGATTGAACGCTTGATTTTATCAAAGCGTGGATTTTCGGAGTCAGTAATTGATACCTTAATACAGGCTAGGAAACCTGTTACCAGGAAAATTTACCATAAAATATGGCGTAAATATTTACACTGGTGCGAATCCAAGAGTTACTCATGGAGTAAGGTTAGGATTCCTAGGATATTGTCTTTTCTATAAGAAGGTTTAGAAAAGGGTTTATCTGCAAGTTCTTTAAAGGGACAGATCTCAGCTCTGTCCATCCTTTTACACAAACGTCTGTCAGAAGTTCCAGACGTTCAGGCTTTGGCCAGGATTAAGCCTGTGTTTAAGACTGTTGCTCCACCGTGGAGCTTAAACTTAGTTCTTAACGTTTTACAGGGTGTTCCGTTTGAACCCCTTCATTCCATTGATATCAAGCTGTTATCTTGGAAAGTTCTGTTTTTAATGGCTATTTCCTCGGCTCGAAGAGTCTCTGAGTTATCGGCCTTACATTGTGATTCTCCTTATCTGATTTTTCATTCAGACAAGGTAGTTCTGCGTACTAAACCTGGGTTCTTACCTAAGGTAGTCACTAACAAGAATATCAATCAAGAGATTGTTGTTCCATCATTGTGCCCTAATCCTTCTTCAAAGAAGGAACGACTTCTGCACAATCTAGACGTAGTCCGTGCCCTGAAATTTTATTTACAGGCAACTAAAGATTTTCGCCAAACTTCTTCCCTGTTTGTCGTTTATTCTGGACAGAGGAGAGGTCAAAAAGCATCTGCTACCTCTCTCTCTTTCTGGCTTCGTAGCATAATACGTTTAGCCTATGAGACTGCTGGACAGCAGCCTCCTGAAAGAATTACAGCTCATTCTACGAGAGCTGTGGCTTCCACGTGGGCCTTTAAGAATGAGGCCTCTGTTGAACAGATTTGCAAGGCTGCAACTTGGTCTTCTCTTCATACTTTTTCCAAATTTTACAAATTTGACACTTTTGCTTCTTCTGAGGCTGTTTTTGGGAGAAAGGTTCTTCAGGCAGTGGTTCCTTCCGTGTAAAGATCCTGCCTGTCCCTCCCGTCATCCGTGTACTTTTAGCTTTGGTATTGGTATCCCATAAGTAATGGATGACCCGTGGACTGACTACACTTAACAGGAGAAAACATAATTTATGCTTACCTGATAAATTCCTTTCTCCTGTAGTGTAGTCAGTCCACGGCCCGCCCTGTTTTTTATGGCAGGTATAAATTTTAAATTAAACTCCAGTCACCACTGCACCCTATAGTTTCTCCTTTCTCGTTTGGTTTCGGTCGAATGACTGGGTATGACGTAGAGGGGAGGAGCTATATAGCAGCTCTGCTTGGGTGATCCTCTTGCACTTCCTGTTAGGGAGGAGTTAATATCCCATAAGTAATGGATGACCCGTGGACTGACTACCCTACAGGAGAAAGGAATTTATCAGGTAAGCATAAATTATGTTTTTCTTTAATAAAGATTTATCTAATGAATGTCCTCAGACTGATGAAGATCAGGGTATGCCACACCTTTCTCCCAAAACGTCACAGCCTTTAACGCCCGCTCAGGTAACACCATGTTCTTCAACGGCGTCTACTTCATTTACTTTGCAGGATTTGGCTGCAGTTATGTCAAACACTCTTACAGAAGTTTTATCTAAGTTGCCAGTTTTACAAGGCAAACACAGCAGGACAGAAACCCACGTGGTCTCTGCAACTTCTGATGCTTTAATGACCATCTCCGATGTACCATCCCAGGGATCTGACTTGGGGGGTAGGGAGACCCTTTCCGAGTTGGAACTATCTGACTCAGGTAATGCAGTGCCTCATACAGATGTCCTTCATATTTAAACTGGAACACCTCCGCCTGTTGCTGCGGGAGGTTTTGCTGACTCTGGACAACTGTGACTCTATTGTGGTACCTCCAGAGAAATTGTGTAAGATGTACAAGTACTTAGAAGTTCCTTCTTACTCTGATGTCTTTCTGGTTCCTAAGAGAATTTCGGAAATTGTTATGCGGGAATGGTAAAGACCGGGTATCCCGTTCTCACCTTCCCCTATTTTTAAGAAAATGTAACCTATAGCTGACACCCTTCGGGGCACTTGGTAGACAGTCCCTAAGGTGGAAGGAGCTATTTCTACTCTGGCTAAGCGTACAACTATCCCTATTGAGGACAGTTGTGCTTTCAAAGACCCTATGGATAAAAAGTTGGAGGGTCTTCTGAAAAAGCTATTTGTTCATCAAGGATTTCTATTACAACCAATGGCCTGCATTGTACCAGTTACAACTGCGGCTGCCTTTTGGTTCTGCCTTTTTGTTTGAAGCCTTGGAGGAATCTCTTAAGACAGACTTCTTTAGAGGAGATAATGGATAGAATTAAAACCTTTAAGCTGGCTAATTCTTTTGTCACGGATGCCGCCTTTCAGATTACCAAAATAAAATAAAAAAAATTGCAGGATTTTCCATCTTGGCGCGTAGAGCCTTATTGTTAAAATCTTGGTCTGCGGATGTGTCCTCTAAATCCAAACTTTTGTCTACTCCTTTCAAGGGAAAGACCCTATTCGGGCCTGATTTGAAAGAAATTATTTCTGATATTACGGGAGGTAAGGGTCACCTTCTCCCTCATGATAAGACATCTAAGCAAAAGGGACGACAAAGTAATTTTCGCTCCATAATTTCAAAGGAGTCCCCATTTCCTCTGCCACTAAACAGGAATGGAGCTATTCTCAAGCCAAAGCCATCTGGAGACCTAACCAGGCTTGGAACAAGGGCAAACAACCCAAAAAGCCTGCTGCCGCTCCCAAGACAGCATGAAGGGACGGCCCCCGATCCGGGACCAGATCTAGTAGGGGCAGACTTTCTCTCTTTGAAGCAGAGGTGAGGTAAGGTGGCGGAGACAGGCGGGAGCGGAGTCAATGAGCTATAACTGAAGCGTTCGCACGGATATGTGACAGCAGGTGTGTGCAGCATAAGGAAGCCCGGTCGCCATCTTGGATAACAGATGTAAGCAGCATTACCACACGGGTGAATTAATACATTGCATTACCTACAAGAAAGGCACATCATCACCAGAGGGCTCAGTTTAACACCCTAATACACCCGAAAAAGACCCTTCACATATTTCTGCTATCAGGCCCACGATAAAGACCCTGGAAGTAGAGCTTTGCACCCCTGCCAGATATACGTTAGACATATGCTTAGCGGGATAGAACATAGCACATGAACACCCCTTCTCCACAGGGTCAAATATAACTTATGCCACAGAAACAGGGGTAGAAGCTGAGGTATTGTAGCTATAGGACACTGATCATTTATTGTGTAAAATCCACACTGCTGAGGGGAATAAAAAAAAATAAAGTTGGTGAGAAAGAATAAAGAAGACATTCTCAGGCATATCTTTTACTATCTTTTTGTTGCCCAATATCCAGAGGCAACCTGCAATCACTGCATAAGCTTTTTAATAACCTTATACTCAAAACACATAACCTCAAAGCCACTACATAGAAGGCATATTCAAAACATTCTTCCTACTGTGATACTTTTAATCAGTATTGCTGGCAATAACTATAAATAAACTGCAATATTTGAAGATGGCTGCAAAAAAACCTATAAAGCCAAACAAAATTACTAAAAAATACTCCTGCAAGAGACTCTCTAGTTTGTAACTTTTTCAACACACAGGCTAGAACATCAATTTCATCTGACTTGGGACTCATGGCAACACCAGACAGAGCTGAGCTCACCAGGTTCTATCTCGCCTCTACATGACATAACCACACAAGTCCCAACCTCCTTACTGTCATCCCTTGCTTCAAAACAAGATATAGCTGAGATTATAAGATCTTGTATGAAAGAGGAAATGGCCGAACTTAAACAAGATATCCATACCTTGGGATTTCGTATTGAAGCACTAGAGGACAACTCAGATCTGATTAAAGAGGATGTTAACGCACTTCAAAACCAGACTGCTTAACATTCATCTCTCATAGACACCCTAAACGACAAAATCGAAGACTTAGAGAACCGCGGCCTCAGGAAAAATTTGAGGATAAGGGGAGTTCCTGAATCCGTCCTCCCAAAAGATTTTTTTAAACCTTTTTACCAGCTCCATTCCAACACCTCACAGGGTCCCAGTCAGCGGACAGCATACAATGGGATAGAGCGCTAAGGCCTAAGCCACCAGATTCTGCCCCACCTCGCGACATCATAATTAAATTTCGACAATTTAGAGAGAAGGAAGAACTACTAAATTGCTCTCGAAAAAAATCAGCCTGTTCGTTTCAGGGGTACTGTTTTACAGTTTTACACTGACTCTCTGCGCGTACACTGCAGAGACGCCGAGAACTTAATCCACTCACGTCCCTCTTGAGACAAAGGAGAATCCTATACAGATGGGGTTTCCATTTTCATTTATATGTCCTGCATGAGGGCCGGAAATTGTCATGCAGAACTATCAAAGATATCCCCAACTTTTGCAAAGCATTGGACATAGACCCCCCCAGCTGCATAGAACAGACTTCAACACCTAACCGCTTGAACACAAGACCGTCCTCCCAATCCCAAGAAAAATGGCAACAAGTTCACCCTTCAACAAAGGACAAAACACAAACATCACTTTCATTGCTCCCAGGGAAGAAGGCGACCATGACTCATTTGGACAAACATTTTAAACCAATGGCCCTCAAGGAAAAATGAAAACATTCTTCAATTCAACAGTCTACTATGAGGACTGCCTCTGGACATTTCATATTCTAGAGACTCTTTTCACCTCTTTACCTCGACAAAGAGTAAAGGAGGGTAAGGCTATAAATATGTTGTTCCCCTCTGTGCCCTATCCCTCCCTTGTTTTTCTCCCAAACCTCACCTATAAGAAAAAGATAAGCACATGGCTATCGGTGATTGCAATTTCACTCTAACCAATTAATACTGTTTAAGGAACTGGTTACCACCTCTTATCGTTTGCCCGACCATGCTAACAGTGACCCACACTTTTTGTCTGGCCACAACGCCCTTGTTTGGTACTCCCGTGGGTTCCCCGGGTGTCATGGTTGGTCCGATGATATGTTTGTCATTGATGTTTTTATTGATGTTTTTATTGTTGTTCACACTTTTGTTAACTTATTACCTGCTTAATTTCTATAAGGTACATTCATCTGTTGTCTCGTGGTCAGGGAGGGTTATAGTCCATTTTTACACCCACACAGTGAGGCATAGATAGCTTTAAGGGACAAAGATAAACGCAATCCTAGGAACCCAAAATGTTAAAGGCTTCAACTCGCCACAAAAGAGATCACTAGCCCTATCCGACCTACACAAGAAAAAAAGAAGATATCCTTTTTTTACAAGAGACCCATTTCCAAAAACTAAAAGAACCTAAGTATCTTGGCCCTCTGTATACACAACACTTCCATAGCTCTTCCGAACTGAAGAAAAATGGTGTAAGCATCTTGATTAGTAAACATATACCCTTTAAACATCTGCAAACTCATACAGACCTAGATGGAAGACTTTTATGTATATTTGGTTTACTTTATGGAACCCCAACTACACTAGTAAACATATATGCACCTAACACTAAACAGTTACCGTTCCTCAAAAAAAGCTTCAAGCAAATATCACATTTCTCAAAGGGAATACTATTTCTGGGAGGTGATTTCAATATCCCCTTCCAACCAAATATCGACAGCACAAACCCACACCCCAACACCTCAAAAAACACCATTAAACATATATGGAAAACTATGAGAGATCAAAATCTATATGATATATGGGGACTCTTAAACCCCCTAAAAAAAAGATCACACATTCTTTTCTTCCCCACATAAATCATACAGCAGAATCGATTATTTTCTGGTAAACCAGAAGGGTCTATCTGCCGTCTCCACATCTAAAATTACACATACAGCATGGTCGGACCACTCAGAGGTCATATTAGAAATTAGATAGCCCTCTGCACAGTCAGGTCGTTATCTTTGGAAGCTAGAGGATAGTCTATTAGCTGCCCCGGATTTCATAACCAAGTTGGAAAAATCTATACAGGAATACTACGAGTTTAATTTAACACCAAACTCAGACCCCTATCTAGTCTGGGAGGCCCACAATGCTACATTAGAGGTGGATTTGTTAAATGAAAATCCTATGTCACAAAACTCCACTATCAGGGGCTGACTGATACTCTTTCCAAGATTTAATTTGAACATAAAAACAATCCTTCGGACCAACAATTAAACACTAAACTAGAAGCAGCAAGACAAGCTGTCCAGGACCTTCTAGTCAAAGAATGTAATCGTATTGCATTAAACACTAGACAAAAATTCTACTTTGAGAGCAACAGATCAGGGAAAATGTTAGCCAGGGCGTTAAAACTTAAACTCAAAAGTTTTGTGCATGAATTAAAACCCCCCACTAAGGAGAAGGTGTACTCCACCCCAAACATCCTTTCTCAATTTCACACATACTATTCCAATCTTTATAATTTAAAGGCTAACACCTCACACAGCTATACTGACCCGGAATCTGAGGAATACATAGGAAACTCTCGATTACCAAGACTCTCTAAATCACAGGAACGCGAACTGGATAATCCAGTCACCCCAACTGAAATTATAGCGGCCCTTAAGCAAATGCCAGTAGGAAAAAGTCCAGGCCCGGATGGTTTCACTGTGCAATACTATAAAAAAATTCTAACTTTACTACTCCCTCACTTATGCACCATATTTAATCGCACTAGTCAAAATAATCAATTTCCGCCCTTTATGCTTGAGGCTCACATATTGGTTTTGCCAAAGCCTGGTAAACCTGCAGATACTCCGGCTAATTTTCGACCAATATCACTCCTGAATGTGGATATCAAAATATACGCAAAAATACTAGCAAACAGAATTAACAAAATACTCCCTAGCTTAATTCACCCTAATCAAGTAGGCTTTGTCCCAAATAGGGAAGCCCGCGACAACACTATCAAAAAACTGAACTTATCAAACATATAAAATTCCGACGATATTCTTAGCCATCAACGTGGAGAAAGCCTTTGATAGGCTTGATTGGCAATTCCTAAAAGACACCTTACATCAATTCGGTTTTAGTCAAACATTTATTGAAAAAATATATGCTTTATATAACACACCTAAAGCCTGCATCAGGTTAAACGATTCACTTTCTGAACCTATCATAATCCATAATGGTACTAGACAGGGCTGCCCCCTTTCACCCCTTTTGTTCGTCATGGCCATGGAGGTCTTGGCAGCTAACATCAGAAATAATAAGAGCATTTTAGGGCTGGATATTATACACAACCAATACAAGATATCCCTCTATGCTGATGATGTTCTTTTCTCTTACTTGGTGTATTCAGTCCACGGATTCATCCTTACTTGTGGGATATTCTCAATCCCTACAGGAAGTGGCAGAGAGAGCACACAGCAAAGCTGTCCATATAGCTCCCCTCAGGCTCCGCCCCCCCAGTCATTCTCTTTGCCGCTCTAACAAGTAGCATCTCCACGGGAGGGTAAAGAGTTTGTGGTGTTAGATTTGTAGTTTTATTTCTTCAATCAAGAGTTTGTTATTTTAAAATAGTGCCGGTTTGTACTATTTACTCTGAGGCAGAAAGTGATGAAGATTTCTGCTGAGAGGAAAAAGATTTTAGCATGTTGTAACTAAAATCCATTGCTGTTCCCACACAGGACTGTTGAGTACATGAGAACTTCAGTTGGGGGGAACAGTTTGCAGGCTTAACTGCTTAAGGTATGCTCAGTCATTTATTTCTAACAAGACCTGGATAATGCTAGAAGACTGATAGAAATCCCCATGAGGGAAGGTAAAACATTTTCTGAAACGCAGTATAGACGGATGGCTTCATTTAAGGGCTTAAATACTGGTAGACACTGTGATGGGCTAAATTGATTGTTTTATTGATGGAATCTTATATTTATTTAAGTGTTTTAAAGGTTGTAAACACTTTTTGGGGTTTTTATTCGCCTGGCATATTATCAGACGCCTAGTCTGATTCAGGAAGGCCCCATAACTCCGGACTGGAGAGGGAGGGGGCCTCATTTTCGCACCTCAGTTGCGCAGTTGATTTTCAAGACAGCTCATGCAGCATCATGTGTAGAGCCCTGAGATTGCAGGAGGATATCAAGGAGGCTTATATTTCAGCTACAAATAACCCTAAGGGAAGGTAGGGCCACAGCAAAGACTGTGGCACCGTGCTGTAGTGTGTTAAACCGGTTGTTAACTACAATTTGCTCCGGTTTGGTCAATAAGGGGTTAATTGATTTAAAAATTGTGTGCAATTATTTCAAAGCATTAGGGTCATGTGGTGAAATTTTCATAAAGATCGGATGTTTTTTGGTGATTTGGAAAAAAAGTGTGTGCTTTTTATTATTTAAAGACACAGTAACGTTTTTTCAAAAAGTGTTTTTTTCTGTATTGTAGTGCTGTATAAGTCTGTTAAACATGCCTGAGACTTCAGATAGACCTTGTTCTTTGTTTAAAAGCCATGGCGGTACCCCATTGCCTTTATGTGTGAAGTGTGCTAAAACATCTAAGCATTTTAAAGACCATCCAGTGACACTTAAAAATGTAGCCCAAGATGATTCTTTAACTGAGGGTAATGAGGATAGTCCTTCTTCCTCTCCCCATGTGTCGACACCAGTTACGCCCGCGCAAGCGATGCCTAGTACCTCTAGCGCATTGGCCCCTATTACTTTACAACAATTAGCAGCAGTAATGGATAATTCCCTCGCAGCATTTTTATCCAAACTGCCAGTTTTTCCAAGAAAGCGTGATAGCTCAGTTTTAAATACAGAGGATGAGCAATCAGACGCTTTGGATAATTTATCTGTAGTACCTCACAAAACTCAGAAGTAGCAGTGAGGGAAGGTCTGTCTGAGGAAAGGTTTCTCAGCGGACAGATTCTGATTCCTTAGCGTTTAAATTTAAGCTGGAACACCTCCGCGTACTGCTTAAGGAGGTTTTAGCTATGCTGGATGATTGTGACCCCATGGTGGTCCCAGAAAAATTGTGTAAGATGGACAGGTTTTTAGAGGTCCCTGTTTACACTGAGGCATTTCCGATCCCAAAGAGGGTGGCGGATATTGTGACTAGGGAGTGGGAGAGACCGGGTGTACCCTTTGTTCCCCCCCTATCTTTAAGAAAATGTTCCCCATAAACGACCCCAGGCGGGACGAGTGGCAGACGGTCCCTAAGGTTGAGGGGGCTGTTTCAACACTGGCTAAGCGTACAACTATACCAATAGAAGACAGTTGTGCTTTGAAAGATCCTATGGATAAAAAATTGGAAAGATTGCTGAAGAAAATTTTTGTTCAGCAAGTTTTTCTACTTCATCCAATTGCCTGCATTATTCCTGTAACTACTGCAGAGGCTTTTTGGTTCGAGGCCCTGGAGGAGTCGCTCCAGAGGGAGACTTCATACGATGAGGTCATGGATAGAATTCATGCTCTAAAGCTGGCTAATTCTTTTATCACTGATGCCGCTTTCCAATTAGCTAAGCTAGTGGCGAAAAACTCAGGTTTTGCCATCATGGCGCGAAGAGCGCTTTGGCTCAAATCGTGGTCGGCAGATGTGTCGTCCAAAACGAAACTATTAAATATTCCCTTCAAGGGGAAAACCCTATTCGGCCCAGAGCTGAAAGAGATTATTTCATGCCCTTCCACAAGATATGCCATTTAAGGCCAAAAACAAGGCTAATTTTCGCTCCTTTCGTAACTTCAGGAGCGGACCTGCCGCAACCTCTGCTGCCGCAAAGCAAGATAACGCTTCCCAGCCCAAAGCAACCTGGAAACCCTTGCAGGGCTGGAATAAGGGTAAACAGGCCAAGAAGCCTGCTCCTGCTACCAAGACAGCATGAAGGGGTAGCCCCCGATCCGGGTTCGGATCTAGTAGGGGGCAGACTTTCTCTCTTTGCTCAGGCTTGGGCAAGAGATGTTCCAGATCCCTGGGCATTAGAAATAGTTGCTCAGGGGTGCCTTCTAGAATTCAAGGATTCTCCCCCAAGGGGAAGGTTCCACATTTCTCGTTTGTCTTCAGACCAAACAAAGAAACAGGCGTTCTTACGCTGTGTAGAAGATCTTCTAAAAATGGGAGTGATACACCCAGTTCCAATTGCAGAACAAGGACTGGGATTTTACTCAAACCTGTTCGTAGTTCTCAAAAGGGAAGGAACTTTCAGGCCAATCCTGGATCTAAAAATACTAAACAAATTTCTCAGAGTTCCGTCTTTCAAGATGGAAACCATTCGGACAATCTTGCCGATGATCCAGGAAGGTCAATATATGACTACCGTGGATCTAAAGGATGCGTATCTACATATTCCTATCCACAAAAATCACCATCAGTTCCTAAGGTTCGTTTTTCTGGACAAACATCAGTTCTTGGCCCTTCCTTTCGGGTGGGCCACCGCTCCAAGAATTTTCACAAAGCTGCTAGGGTCCCTTTTAGCGGTACTAAGACCGCGGGGCATTGCAGTAGCACCATGCTTAGACAACATATTAATACAGGCGTCGTCCTTTCACAGAGCCAAGGCTCATACGGACATTGTTCTGGCCTTTCTAAGGTCTCACGGGTGGAAGGTGAACGTAGAAAAAAGTTCTCTGTCCCCGCTCACAAGGGTTCCCTTCCTGGGAACACTAATAGACTCAGTAGAAATGAAAATCTTTCTGACAGAGGTCAGGAAGTCAAAACTGTTGAATACTTGCCGAGTTCTTCATTCCATTCCTCGGCCTTCCGTTTAATTGGTTTTAATTGGTTGGAACTAAATTTAGTTCTTTCAGTTCTTCAAGGGGTTCCGTTTGAACCTTTGCATTCTATAGATATCAAGTTATTATCTTGGAAAGTTTTGTTTTTAGTAGCCATTTCTTCTGCCCGAAGAGTTTCTGAATTGTCTGCTTTGCAGTGTAATTCACCCTATCTGTTGTTTCATGCAGATAAGGTTGTTTTGCGTACCAAACCTGGTTTTCTTCCAAAATTAGTTTCTAATAAGAATATTAACCAGGAAATCATTGTTCCTTCTCTGTGTCCTAATCCATTTTCTAGGAAGGAACGACTTTTACACAATCTTGACGTGGTTCGTGCCTTAAAATTCTATTTAAAGGCAACTAAGGATTTCAGACAAACAACATCCTTGTTTGTTGTCTATTCTGGTAAGAGGAGAGGTCAGAAAGCGACTGCTACCTCTCTTTCCTTCTGGCTGAAAAGCATCATGCAATTGGCTTAAGAGACTGCTGGACAGCAGCCTCCTGAACGATTTACAGCTCATTCCACCAGAGCTGTGGCTTCCACATGGGCTTTCAAGAATGAGGCTTCTGTTGAACAGATTTGTAAGGCAGCGACTTGGTCTTCACTGCATACATTTGCCAAATTTTACAAATTCGATACTTTTGCTTCTTCGGAGGCTATTTTTGGGAGAAAGGTTTTGCAAGCAGTGGTGCCTTCCGTTTAGGTTACCTGACTTGTTCCCTCCCTTCATCCGTTTCCTATTGCTTTGGTATTGGTATCCCACAAGATGAATCCGTGGACTGAATACACCAAGTAAGAGAAAACAGAATTTATGCTTACCTGATAAATTACTTTCTCTTACAGGTGTATTCAGTCCACGGCCCGCCCTGACATTTAAGTCAGGTTCAAATTTAATTTACAATAACTACACTCACCACTGCACCCTATGGTTCTCCTTTTTCTCCTAACCGTCGGTCGAATGACTGGGGGGCGGAGCCTCAGGGGAGCTATATGGACAGCTTTGCTGTGTGCTCTCTTTGCCACTTCCTGTAGGGATTGAGAATATTCCACAAGTAAGGATGAATCCGTAGACTGAATACACCTGTAAGAGAAAGTAATTTATCAGGTAAGCATAAATTCTGTTTTCTTATTAACCATACCTGAAACAGCCCTCATGGAGGAAATAGAACATTATGGCAAGTTGTCAAATTTCAAAAATAAACGTAACTAAATCAGAATTCTTAGGAATAGCAATATCAGACCAATTGTCGCAATGGATTAATACATTTTACCAATTTACACCGCAACACTTTTCCCTAAAATATCTAGGCATACAACTTGCAAAAAATCAGGGTGCCCTCTTCACGCTTAACTACCAGACACTGTCTAGATCCATACAAGTTGAGTTAAACAACTGGCAACACAAACATTTATCTTGGTTGGGCAGAATCCATGCTTACAAAATGAGTATACTACCCTAAGTTTTTGTATGTATTCCAGACGGTACCAATACAGATACCCCATAGTTACCTAACTTCAATACAAAATATAGCCAACGCATTTATATGGGAGCATAAAATGCCCCGCATATCAAAGAATACTTTGTATCGCAACAGGGATAAGGGAGGATTGGGAGTTCCCAATCTTAGCTACTATAAGCAAGCTGCACAGTTAATTAGAATAGTCGACTGGTGTAAAAACGAACAGAATAAAGAATGGGTAACCTTAGAGCATGACCTGGTAAATTCAAGAAGCCTAGGAAGCGCCTGCTGGCTCCCCCCACAACTTAGACAGTTAATCACTCCCACTCCTACTTTAATTCAAGATACCCTCTCAACATGGGATAAGCTAACCTCGACACAAACCGGAATATCGACAATTCCCTCTCCACTCACCCCACCTCTACATAACCCGAAATTCCCAACACACTTAGAGGCCTCTAGGGAAAAACCCTATAATATTCACACATACTTGTCCTGTTATACGGTGGAAGAACAGGGGAAATTACTACCTAAATCATCTCTGGTCGCAAAAAATATTCCCTTTTTTGATAGATGGTTTGAGTACCTGCAACTTTCACACTTTTTGACACAGAACAAAGACAAACATAAGCTACTTAGGAACCTAACGCCCTTCGAGGCCCTGTGCTGGACACAAACTCCTATGAGAGGAACTCTTTCTCTAACCTATAAAAACTTATTGGAAATCCACTCCACTAACCCTCCGACTTATGTCAAATCATGGGAGAAGGAATTAGGTATATCTGTCCCTTCAAAGGACTGGAACATCATATTTAAACAAATGGGTAAATCCCCCTCTTCCATATCCATAACAGAGACAAATATGAAAATTTTGTGCCGCTGGTACTTGCATCCCAGCAGACTAGCTAAAATATATAATCAGACAGATCCCAATTGCTGGAGGGGCTGCGGACAGGTTGGAACACCAGGTCATATTTGGTGGGAATGTCCAAATTTAAAATCTTTTTTGAAGAAAGTGCATAGCAAAATAGAAGAAACTCTATCAATTAAGTTGCAATTTGATCCTCTAATCTTGTTGTTTAACAAACCTACCAAACTTAAATGCAAATACAAATTGATGCTACTATACATAATGCTAAGCGGGGCTAAACAATTGATACCTCGCCTCTGGAAACAAACCCAGATTCCCATAATTCAAAGTTGGAAACAAAATGTATCACGACTCTTAGAGCTAGAGAAATATCACTATCAGAAATCTGGACGGCTTGATTTTTATCATGCAATACTTTTATTTTGGGAAGAATATATACACTCACAATAATTTCCTTGTCTATTCGCTGAATTATTAGTTAAATTCATAGATCCTACACATTAGCCCCCTGACCACCTGACCTGTTTCTGATCAAAGGATAACCCTGAGATATATATAATGACACTGTACCGTTATGTATTTTGAATGTTTTTTCTTTTTTCTTTTCTGTTCAACCTCTAATGGTTGTAGTTAAGACTTTAATTTTCTACACCTATATATTGTTTAATACAAAGAAAAGGAGACAAAGAATAAAGTATATAAGAACAAAGGGAGAGAGTCCTCTCTCGGAAAAACTTGAAACAACGAGACTTTGAAATGAACATTACCACGTATGATATACATTATCCAGACCAGGAAACCGGACTACCTAAAAAGTAATGATACCATCTCCTTTTAATGTTCAAAACTGTAACTGTATGACATATATTGAAACGCTCCTCTTCCTATTTTTGTTTTCTCTTTTCTCTTCTGTACTCTCTTATTTTCATAAATAAAGCTTTTTTGAAAAAAAAAAAAGAGAGGCGTTCTTACGTTGTGTAAAGGACCGCTCCATTATGGGATTAATTTGTCCCGTTCCTTAGATTTTATCTAAGCCCGGGTTCTCTGATTCAGTCATTGATACTTTGATTCAGGCACATAAGCCTGTTACTAGAAAGATCTACCATAAGATATGGCGTAAATATCTTTATTGATGCGAATCCAAGGGCTACTCATGGAGTAGAATTAGGATTCCCAGGATCCTATCTTTTCTCCAAGAAGGATTGGAGAAAGGGTTATCAGCAAGTTCCTTAAAGGGACAAATTTCTGCTTTCTCCAACATAGGTGTGTCCGGTCCACGGCGTCATCCTTACTTGTGGGATATTCTCCTCCCCAACAGGAAATGGCAAAGAGCCCAGCAAAGCTGGTCACATGATCCCTCCTAGGCTCCGCCTACCCCAGTCATTCTCTTTGCCGTTGTACAGGCAACATCTCCACGGAGATGGCTTAGAGTTTTTTAGTGTTTAACTGTAGTTTTTATTATTCAATCAAGAGTTTGTTATTTTGAAATAGTGCTGGTATGTACTATTTACTCAGAAACAGAAAAGAGATGAAGATTTCTGTTTGTATGAGGAAAATGATTTTAGCAACCGTAACTAAAATCCATGGCTGTTCCACACAGGACTGTTGAGAGCTACTAACTTCAGTTGGGGGAACAGTATGCAGTCTCTTGCTGCTTGAGGTATGACACATTCTAACAAGACGATGTAATGCTGGAAGCTGTCATTTTCCCTATGGGATCCGGTAAGCCATGTTTATTACGATCATAAATAAGGGCTTCACAAGGGCTTATTAAGACTGTAGACTTTTCTGGGCTAAATCGATTCATTATTAACACATATTTAGCCTTGAGGAATCATTTTATCTGGGTATTTTGATATAAGAATATCGGCAGGCACTGTATTAGACACCTTATTACTTAGGGACTTTCCCAAAGCATAAGCAGAGCCTCATTTTCGCGCCGGTGTGGCGCACTTGTTTTTGAGAGGCATGGCATGCAGTCGCATGTGTGAGGAGCTCTGATTCTTAGAAAAGACTTTCTGAAGGCGTCATTTGGTATCGTATTCCCCTTTGGGCTTGGTTGGGTCTCAGCAAAGCAGATACCAGGGACTGTAAAGGGGTTAAAGTTTAAAACGGCTCCGGTTCCGTTATTTTAAGGGTTAAAGCTTCCAAATTTGGTGTGCAATACTTTTAAGGCTTTAAGACACTGTGGTGAAAATTTAGTGAATTTTGTACAATTCCTTCATGTTTTTTCGCAATTGCAGTAATAAAGTGTGTTCAGTTTAAAATTTAAAGTGACAGTAACGGTTTTATTTTAAAACGTTTTTGTACTTTGTTATCAAGTTTATGCCTGTTTAACATGTCTGAACTACCAGATAGACTGTGTTCTGAATGTGGGGAAGCCAGAATTCCTATTCATTTAAATAAATGTGATTTATGTGATAATGACAATGATGCCCAAGATGATTCCTCAAGTGAGGGGAGTAAGCATGGTACTGCATCATTCCCTCCTTCGTCTACACGAGTCTTGCCCACTCAGGAGGCCCCTAGTACATCTAGCGCGCCAATACTCCTTACTATGCAACAATTAACGGCTGTAATGGATAATTCTGTCAAAAACATTTTAGCCAGAATGAACACTTGTCAGCGTAAGCGCGGCTGCTCTGTTTTAGATACTGAAGAGCATGGCAACGCTGATACTAATATCTCTGAAGGGCCCCTAACCCAGTCTGATGGGGCCAGGGAGGTTTTGTCTGAGGGAGAAATTACTGATTCAGGGAACATTTCTCAACAGGCTGAACCTGATGTGATTGCATTTAAATTTAAGTTGGAACATCTCCGCATTCTGCTTAAGGAGGTATTATCCACTCTGGATGATTGTGACAAGTTGGTCATCCCAGAGAAGCTATGTAAAATGGACAAGTTCCTAGAGGTGCCGGGGCTCCCAGAAGCTTTTCCTATACCCAAGCGGGTGGCGGACATTGTTAATAAAGAATGGGAAAGGCCCGGTATTCCTTTCGTCCCTCCCCCCATATTTAAAAAATTGTTTCCTTTGGTCGACCCCAGAAAGGACTTATGGCAGACAGTCCCCAAGGTCGAGGGAGCGGTTTCCACTTTAAACAAACGCACCACTATACCCATAGAGGATAGTTGTGCTTTCAAAGATCCTATGGATAAAAAATTAGAAGGTTTGCTTAAAAAGATGTTTGTTCAGCAGGGTTACCTTCTACAACCAATTGCATGCATTGTCCCTGTCGCTACAGCCGCATGTTTCTGGTTCGATGAGCTGATAAAGGCGGTCGATAGTGATTCTCCTCCTTATGAGGAGATTATGGACAGAATCAATGCTCTCAAATTGGCTAATTCTTTCACCCTAGACGCCACTTTGCAATTGGCTAGGTTAGCGGCTAAGAATTCTGGGTTTGCTATTGTGGCGCGCAGAGCGCTTTGGTTGAAATCTTGGTCGGCTGATGCGTCTTCCAAGAACAAGCTACTTAACATTCCTTTCAAGGGGAAAACGCTGTTTGGCCCTGACTTGAAAGAGATTATCTCTGATATCACTGGGGGTAAGGGCCACGCCCTTCCTCAGGATCGGCCTTTCAAGGCAAAAAATAAACCTAATTTTCGTCCCTTTCGTAGAAACGGACCAGCCCGAGGTGCTACGTCCTCTAAGCAAGAGGGTAATACTTCTCAAGCCAAGCCAGCTTGGAGACCAATGCAAGGCTGGAACAAGGGAAAGCAGGCCAAGAAACCTGCCACTGCTACCAAGACTGCATGAAATGTTGGCCCCCGATCCGGGACCGGATCTGGTGGGGGGCAGACTCTCTCTCTTCGCTCAGGCTTGGGCAAGAGATGTTCTGGATCCTTGGGCGCTAGAAATAGTCTCCCAAGGTTATCTTCTGGAATTCAAGGGACTTCCCCCAAGGGGGAGGTTCCACAGGTCTCAGTTGTCTTCAGACCACATAAAAAGACAGGCATTCTTACATTGTGTAGAAGACCTGTTAAAAATGGGAGTGATTCATCCTGTTCCATTAAGAGAACAAGGGATGGGGTTCTACTCCAATCTGTTCATAGTTCCCAAAAAAGAGGGAACGTTCAGACCAATCTTAGATCTCAAGATCTTAAACAAGTTTCTCAAGGTTCCATCGTTCAAGATGGAAACCATTCGAACTATTCTTCCTTCCATCCAGGAAGGTCAATTCATGACCACGGTGGATTTAAAGGATGCGTATCTACATATTCCTATCCACAAGGAACATCATCGGTTCCTAAGGTTCGCATTCCTGGACAAGCATTACCAGTTCGTGGCGCTTCCTTTCGGATTAGCCACTGCTCCAAGGATTTTCACAAAGGTACTAGGGTCCCTTCTAGCTGTGCTAAGACCAAGGGGCATTGCTGTAGTACCTTACTTGGACGACATTCTGATTCAAGCGTCGTCCCTTCCTCAAGCAAAGGCTCACACGGACACCGTCCTGGCCTTTCTCAGATCTCACGGATGGAAAGTGAACGTGGAAAAGAGTTCTCTATCTCCGTCAACAAGGGTTCCCTTCTTGGGAACAATAATAGACTCCTTAGAAATGAGGATATTTCTGACAGAGGCCAGAAAAACAAAGCTTCTAGACTCTTGTCGGATACTTCATTCCGTTCCTCTTCCTTCCATAGCTCAGTGCATGGAAGTGATCGGGTTGATGGTAGCGGCTATGGACATAGTTCCTTTTGCGCGCATTCATCTAAGACCATTACAACTGTGCATGCTCAGTCAGTGGAATGGGGATTATACAGACTTGTCTCCGAAGATACAAGTAAATCAGAGGACCAGAGACTCACTCCGTTGGTGGCTGTCCCTGGACAACCTGTCACGAGGGATGACATTCCGCAGACCAGAGTGGGTCATTGTCACGACCGACGCCAGTCTGATGGGCTGGGGCGCGGTCTGGGGATCCCTGAAAGCTCAGGGTCTTTGGTCTCGGGAAGAATCTCTTCTACCGATAAATATTCTGGAACTGAGAGCGATATTCAATGCTCTCAAGGCTTGGCCTCAGCTAGCGAGGGCCAAGTTCATACGGTTTCAATCAGACAACATGACAACTGTTGCGTACATCAACCATCAGGGGGGAACAAGGAGTTCCCTAGCGATGGAAGAAGTGACCAAAATCATTCTATGGGCGGAGTCTCACTCCTGCCACCTGTCCGCTATCCACATCCCAGGAGTGGAAAATTGGGAAGCGGATTTTCTGAGTCGTCAGACATTGCATCCGGGGGAGTGGGAACTCCATCCGGAAATCTTTGCCCAAGTCACTCAGCTGTGGGGCATTCCAGACATGGATCTGATGGCCTCTCGTCAGAACTTCAAAGTTCCTTGCTACGGGTCCAGATCCAGGGATCCCAAGGCGGCTCTAGTGGATGCACTAGTAGCACCTTGGACCTTCAAACTAGCTTATGTGTTCCCGCCGTTCCCTCTCATCCCCAGGCTGGTAGCCAGGATCAATCAGGAGAGGGCGTCGGTGATCTTGATAGCTCCTGCGTGGCCACGCAGGACTTGGTATGCAGATCTGGTGAATATGTCATCGGCTCCACCTTGGAAGCTACCTTTGAGACGAGACCTTCTTGTTCAGGGTCCGTTCGAACATCCGAACCTGGTTTCACTCCAGCTGACTGCTTGGAGATTGAACGCTTGATCTTATCGAAGCGAGGGTTCTCAGATTCTGTTATCGATACTCTTGTTCAGGCCAGAAAGCCTGTAACTAGAAAGATTTACCACAAAATTTGGAAAAAATATATCTGTTGGTGTGAATCTAAAGGATTCCCTTGGGACAAGGTTAAGATTCCTAAGATTCTATCCTTCCTTCAAGAAGGATTGGAAAAAGGATTATCTGCAAGTTCCCTGAAGGGACAGATTTCTGCCTTGTCTGTGTTACTTCACAAAAAGCTGGCAGCTGTGCCAGATGTTCAAGCCTTTGTTCAGGCTCTGGTTAGAATTAAGCCTGTTTACAAACCTTTGACTCCTCCTTGGAGTCTCAATTTAGTTCTTTCAGTTCTTCAGGGGGTTCCGTTTGAACCCTTACATTCCGTTGATATTAAGTTATTATCTTGGAAAGTTTTGTTTTTAGTTGCAATCTCTTCTGCTAGAAGAGTTTCAGAATTATCTGCTCTGCAGTGTTCTCCTCCTTATCTGGTGTTCCATGCAGATAAGGTGGTTTTACGTACTAAACCTGGTTTTCTTCCAAAAGTTGTTTCTAACAAAAACATTAACCAGGAGATTATCGTACCTTCTCTGTGTCCGAAACCAGTTTCAAAGAAGGAACGTTTGTTGCACAATTTGGATGTTGTTCGCGCTCTAAAATTCTATTTAGATGCTACAAAGGATTTTAGACAAACATCTTCCTTGTTTGTTGTTTATTCTGGTAAAAGGAGAGGTCAAAAAGCAACTTCTACCTCTCTCTCTTTTTGGATTAAAAGCATCATCAGATTGGCTTACGAGACTGCCGGACGGCAGCCTCCCGAAAGAATCACAGCTCATTCCACTAGGGCTGTGGCTTCCACATGGGCCTTCAAGAACGAGGCTTCTGTTGATCAGATATGTAGGGCAGCGACTTGGTCTTCACTGCACACTTTTACCAAATTTTACAAGTTTGATACTTTTGCTTCTTCTGAGGCTATTTTTGGGAGAAAGGTTTTGCAAGCCGTGGTGCCTTCCATTTAGGTGACCTGATTTGCTCCCTCCCTTCATCCGTGTCCTAAAGCTTTGGTATTGGTTCCCACAAGTAAGGATGACGCCGTGGACCGGACACACCTATGTTGGAGAAAACAGAATTTATGTTTACCTGATAAATTACTTTCTCCAACGGTGTGTCCGGTCCACGGCCCGCCCTGGTTTTTTTAATCAGGTCTGATAATTTATTTTCTTTAACTACAGTCACCACGGTACCATATGGTTTCTCCTATGCAAATATTCCTCCTTAACGTCGGTCGAATGACTGGGGTAGGCGGAGCCTAGGAGGGATCATGTGACCAGCTTTGCTGGGCTCTTTGCCATTTCCTGTTGGGGAGGAGAATATCCCACAAGTAAGGATGACGCCGTGGACCGGACACACCGTTGGAGAAAGTAATTTATCAGGTAAACATAAATTCTGTTTTTTTTATTTTACTACACAAACATTTGACAGACGTTCCAGACGTGCAGTCTTTTTGTCAGGCTCTGACCAGAATCAAGCCTGTGTTAAGACCAATTGCTCCACTCTGGAGTTTGAATTTAGTTTTTAATGTTCTTCAAGGGGTTCCGTTCGAACCCATGCATTCCATAGATATTAAGTTGTTATCTTGGAAGGTTTTATTTTTGGTTGCTATTTCTTCTGTTCGTATAGTTTCTGAGCTTTCAGCATTACAATGTGACCTGCCTTATCTTATCTTCCATTCTGATAAGGTGGTTTTACGTACCAAACCTGGTTTCCTTCCTAAGGTTGTTTCTAATAAGAATATTAATCAGGAAATTGTTGTTCCTTCATTATGTCCTAACCCTTCTTATAAGAAGGAGCGTCTGTTGCATAACTTGGACGTGGTCCGTGCCCTGCAGTTTTACTTGCAGGCGACTAAGGAATTTCGTCAATCATCCTCATTATTTGTTGTTTTTTCTGGAAAGCGTAGGGGCCAGAAAGCTACGGCTACCTCTCTTTCTTTTTGGCTGAAGAGTATCATCCGTCTGGCATATGAGACTGCAGGACAGCAGCCTCCTGAAAGATTTACGGCCCATTCTACTAGGGCTGTGGCTTCCTCATGGGCATTTAAAAATGATGCTTCTGTTGAACAGATTTGCAAGGCTGCAATTTGGTCGTCTCTTCACACTTTTTCCAAATTTGATACTTTTGCATCTTCTGAGGCTGGTTTTGGGAGAAAGGCTCTTCAAGCAGTGTTGCCTTCCGTTTAGGTTCCTGTCTTGTCCCTCCCTTTCATCCGTGTCCTGTAGCTTTGGTATTGTATCCCACAAGTAAGGATGAAATCCGTGAACTCGTCATATCGTGTAAAATAAAAGCACATTTTTGCTTACCTGATAAATTTATTTCTTTTACGATATGACGAGTCCACGGACCACCCTGTCATTTATAAGACAGGTATTTATTTTTGTTAAACTTCAGTCACCTCTGCACCTTTTGGCTTTTCCTTTCTCTTCCTAACTTCGGTCGAATGACTTGAGTGGGAGGGAAGGGAGGAGCTATATATACAGCCCTGCTGTGGTGCTAAGGTTTAATCCCACAAGTAAGGATGAAATCCGTGGACTCGTCATATCGTAAAAGAAATAAATTTATCAGGTAAGCATAAATTTCCTTTTTTTTTTTTTCCTTATGCGCCAGCAGTTCTTTAGCTGCCGTAAGTCACTGGCGACTCCAGAAATGTCTATTTCCGCACATTTCTGAACGTCACCGGTTTATCCGACTTACGGCAGTATATGATCTGCCGGCACTGTATATGTGATTCACCCGATTTGCAAGGTGAACTTATGGCCTGTGTGGGTTTCAGGAGTTGCGCTGAAGCCTACGCCATATATATATATAATCTCGCTCCAAGTGTTCAGAGAACCAAAGAGATTTTGATAATAGATAAAATAAATTAGAAAGTTTTTTTTTTTTTGTTTTTTTTATTGCATACTCTATCTGAATTATGAACGAAAATGTCTGGGGTTCATGCCCCTTTAAATCAGTCTAGATGAAGCTTTGGGCTCCTTCAATTCTATCCAGAGATTTTCAGAGATTTTCAATCCACACAAGCTCTTAATCTTCTATCTTTTTTCTCAACAAAAATAACATTCCAGGCCTGGTTGGGGAAGTGGAAAGCCTGATAAATCTTTTTGCCACCTTTCCCTCAATATACTTCTATGTTGATGTAGTCAGACAGGGGAAGATGCTTCTGTACTGAACAGATGCTTTTAGACCAGGTCAAAAGGACGTCTTGGAGAAAGACAACAAGGTCCCAGGACGTCTGAGAGAAAGTTGATCTGCTACCAGTGGTTTATTAAAGGATTGTACAACCTTAACTAAGATAGACCCTAGATTAAGATGCATAACATCATATTGTAAAGTCTCCCTATCTCCCAATGTACAGGGCCCAAGGTAATAAATATAGGTGTCTTTTGGAACAGTGCCAGATTTCATGGAACTAACATAAGCAACAATTAACTGGATTGGGACAGCTTTCGACTTCTGGTTGTGGCCTTAGACATTAAATATTAGCTGCTAAAGTGGAATCCATAATGCATCCACTTGCACTGGAGTCAAGAATTGCTTTAGTCTCTGGGCCACTAAAGATATTTTAACGAACAAATATGAAGCAACAGGAACAGAGGAAGTATTCAGAAGCACAGCTTCATATTCCACTTTAACTTCCTTAGACTCCTTCTTAGGCCTTACAGGACAAGTATGTAAGAAATTGCCAGCCTTCCACAATTAAAACATACTTTCATATTTCTTGTCTTCAAATATTCAGACAAAGGAATTGGTTCTCTTACAGTTCCAATCTGAATAGACTCTTCCTGTGGCAAAGTCTCAAGAGCAAAGACAGAAGCTGGAGTAGGATTGGTACAAGAAGAAAAACTATATTGCACTATCCTGTCTTTTAGTCACTATTGTTGTATTTCACGTAATGTCCTGTCAATATGAATTACAAAGGAGATCATACTTTCAAGATTTGTCAGTGTTCCTACATGAAAAAGTTCATCTTATAATATTACAAAGAGGCCCATTCAAAATATATCAAGAGAGTTAAAGCATTGTGCTTCTGAAAAAGGGGTGGGAGTCACAAACATAGTCCTGTACAAGCCTTCTACCCTGCCTTATAGCTCTTAAAGCAGTTTTAGCAGAAGGATGGTGAGGGTCAATATACAATGTATTCATAGCACTAACAAAACAGTCCTGGGCGTTAAGTACAAATCTACTCACTTTTTCAGCAAGGCTATAGCAATAACAATGTCTGTGGTATAAGTTCAAGGCTTAACGGAGAACAGAATTTGAAAAGCAGTAATGAAGTTACAAAATTGTGATCTATCACCACCAAATCTCTGACAATGGTAAATTTGGCTCAGTAGAAATTAAATGTTCTTGTAGCTGTGTAACAGAAGTAGCAGACTGACTAGGCCCCTTCTCTACTGTAATGCTAATCAAAGGAACCTGCTGACACAGTACTATCCTTAAAGCAGGACTTCACCAAAGCCAAAAGAAGTCAAACTATCACACACCCCGAGGCTCCAGTTGTGTTTTCTCCTATTACCTTGTCCAGAGGAACTGGCAGGTAAGTGTTTTGTACCTTTAAAGTAATGCAGTCAGATGTAAAACAGGATGTCCCAATATCCAGGGCTTGAGGCAATTTGGGGCATTTCTGTTTGGTATTTCTTTCTAATGACACGGTGAGTCCACAGATCATCTTAATTACTGTTGGGAATATCACTCCTGACCAGCAGGAAGAGGCAAAGAGCACCACAGCAAAAGCTGTTAATTACCACTCACCCTACCCACAATCCCCAGTCATTCTCTTTGCTTGCATAAGTTGCAAGGAGGGTTAAAGTTAGGTGTCTGATTCTTCAATCAAGAGTTTATTTTTTTAAGCAGAGCAAGTTTGCTCTAGTTTTCTTTGGGGTTTAGCCGTAGTCCACATCAGTCTCTTCAGTAGATCAAGTGGTGGCTTTTAAGCATTTGGGAACTTGTGGGGTATAATCCCCACTGGGCCTCCCAAGTAATTTCATGCTGCCCTTGGTTGAAAGTTTGAGTAAGTTTACTCAGCCTTTTCTTTTTTTCCACAGGTAGGACGCCCCTCTCATACCAAGTGAGCTGTACTGCTGCCGGACAGATTTTTGAGCATGTGACTAGGAAGATTTATAATAAGATTTTGTTTAAATATTTGTATTGGTGTGAATCCAAAGGCTACTCGAGGAGGTAGGATTCCTAGGATTTTGTCTTTTCTCCAGGAGAGTTTGGAGAAAGGTTTATCTGCTAGTACCCTGAAGGGTCAAATTTCTGCTTTATCTTTTTTATTGCACAAGCGCCTGGCGGATGTGCCAGATGTTCATTCTTTTTGTCAGGCCTTGGTTAGAATTCGGTCTGTATTTAAGTCTACTACTCCACCTTGGAGTCTTAATTTGGTTCTTAGAGTCCTTCAACAGGCTCCGTTTGAACCTATGCATTCTTTGGATATTAAGATTTAATTTTGGAAGGTTTTGTTTGTGGTGTCTTGTTCTTCGGCTCAAAGAGTTTCAGAGCTTTCAGCCCTTACAGTATTAATCACTTTTTCTTATTTTTCACTCTGATAAGGTAGTTTTGCGTACTGCCTTGGGTTTTCTTCCCAAGGTTGTTTCTGATAAGAATATTAATTAAGAGATTGTTGTTCCTCCTTTGTGTAAGGGTAAGAAAGCTATGGCTACTTCTTTTTCTTGTTGGTTGAGGAGTGTTATTCGCTTGGCATATGAGACTGCTGGAGAATCACGGCTAATTCCACGAGGGCTGTTTCATCTTCTTGGGCTTTCAAAAATGGAGCTTCTGTAGATCAGCTTTGCAAGGCTGCGACTTGGTCATCTTTTCATACTTTTTCAAAATTTTACAAATTTGATACTTTTGCTTCAGCAGAGGCTTCTTTTGGGAGAAAGGTTCTTCAAGCAGTGGTGCCTTCTGTTTTGTACCTCCCTTATCATCTGTGTCCTCTAGCTTGGGTTTTAGTTCCCAAAAGTAATTAAGATGATCCGTGGACTCACCTTGTCATTAGAAAGAAAACATCATTTATTTTTACCTGATAAATTTTATTTTATTCTTGACATGGTGAGTCCACGGCCCGCCCTGTTTTTCAGACAGTTTGCTTTTCTTTAAACTTCAGGCACCTCTGCACCTTAGATTACTTCCTTTCTCCTTTCCCTTTGGTCGAATGACTGGGGATTGTGGGTAGGGGGAATGGTATTTAACAGCTTTTGCTGTTGAGCTCTTTGCCTCCTCCTGCTCGTCAGGAGTGATATTCCCAATAGTAATTAAGATGATCCGTGGACTCACCGTGTCAAGAAAGAAAGAAATTTATCAGGTAAGAATAAGTTATGTTTTTCTGGCCCTGGGAATCCTTCACCAAGCTTATTGAAGAAATTTGAAAAGCATTATTATTTGCACCTCATTAAATAAATTAGATTTTTCTTCTGGACAGTTTGGTCAATGAAGCCTTAGTACAGACATAAGTGATGTTTTTAATGTCTTCAATTCCATGGCTGATTAATAATTTATCACCAAGTCTATCATTTTAACCCCGGGAAAGTTATGGTATCTGTTCCGGAGTGTTTTTTTTTTTATTTATTATTTTTTTTATTTACACTATTGCCTGCTTGATGTGAAGCATATACTGGTAATTACACACATCCCATTGTCTAAATAATATTTTTTACTGGTTTTATTATAGTGCATTGAATGCAAACTTATTTTTACATGTGTTCTGTATTTCACTATACTGTGTTTTGTTGCCTGATGTTTTATTTGTTTATAGTTCGACGATGTAAGGTTTGGATGTTTCATGCAAAAGATTCAAAATGTGTATAGCAATGAAGAAAATGAAAATTTAGAAATACTCTGCCCAGTTGTTGGTCAAGCATGCATAGCTAAATTTGAAGATGAACATTGGCACAGATGCAAAGTTGTTGGTGAGGCCATTTTTCCAAATATATATATGCAATTAAGATGGTGTTATTAGTGCTAATTATTTAATTTCTTTTTTTCCCCAGAAATGTTACTGTTATTTATTTGTGAATTTTTATTGCATCTATGTAGGATTTATTGCAAATGACATTTAAATAAATTCAAACTGCAAAATCAGCATAAGTTTAATCCATTGAAAAGAGCATTTAAACAAAAATAAATTTTGGACAACATGCCTATAGTCATGCCTATAGTCATGCCTCTGTGTGACACCATTAATGTGGGCAGTGCAGAGGCACTTGTTAGTGGTGCGGACGAGATTGCTCTATTGTTGTGTATCAGCTCCCATACCACTTATCAGGAAATGAGACCCTGAGTTTGAAATAGGGAAGTTTGTAAGATATAGGTGATCACATTAAAAACTTTGAACACAAGCAGAAGATTTTAAACTTCTGATTTTGTAGAAGGTAGAATGCTTTAACAGTGTTTCTCTCTACCCCCTTGTTTAAGAGGGGCAAATAACCCATTATTCAATAAGGTACCCTTTTGCCACCAGGTAGTTTTTGATAGAGGGGCAAATAAAGATATTTATTACACCCCTTATTTTTCTTACAGAACATTGTTGTAGCCATGGTGATACTCTGAATGCTTCCATTTTTTCTTAACATTATGAAAGTGGTCCTTATAGATATATAATTGTATTGACATGCAATACTAGGAAAAATGTTTCAGATGTTAGCGTCCATGAGTCATCATGTGTGGGAATTACAAAAAATGAGACAAACACACCCAAACATACTAAACCTTCAAATACATTTTATAGTATTGAGGTTATTCTCTGCCTCACTCTTTTCATGGGTGCCGTCATGTTGATGTATCTTTTTTTCGAATGGTAGTGAGAGCCCACGATCCTGGGAATTATATCACCTCGCCACCAAGAGAAGGCAAAGAACACCCTATACCAGAGTTTTAAATATCCCTCCTACTTCCCCTTCCCTCACAGTATATCGTATTGCAGAGGATAGGAAGAAGCAAGAAAGATAAAATGGTACAGAGATGCCTTTAATCAGGAGAGGACAGAGATAGAGATGCTGCTATGTTATATGAAGATTTCTAGATCTAGCCTCCATCAGTGGACAGTTCCTGGAAGAGGAGGAGCTAGGAGGCTTTTTGTTCCTTGTACATTGTTCATCTCCTTGTTGGAGTTGAATACAAGCTGCCATGGGTGTCACAAGGTAGTTCCTTAGCCTCCTCCTGCTTGGCCTGCATATACACCTCTTATCTGTCCTATCTATCGGCTAGATTACGTGTTTTGCGGTAAGAGTGGTGCTGTACTAACTTGCAATTTATTTCCACCACTCACCTCCCTACAGCGCCGCTATTACAGGTTTTCATAGACCCGGCGTTAGCAGGCAATATGTAAGCGTTGAGCAAAATTGAGCTCCATACTGCACTCAAATACCACCGCTGCTTTGAGTTGTTTTGACGTGCTCGTGCACAATTTCCCTATAGACATAAATTGGAAGAGCCGGCTAAAAAAAAAAGCCTAACAGCAGCAATAAAGGGGCGTAAAGCTCCATAACGCAGCCCCATTGATTCCTATGGGGAAACAAAATTTATGTTTACACCTATCACCCTAACATAAACCCCGAGTCTAAACACCCCTAATCTGCCGCCCCCGACATTGCGACACCTAAATTACACTTATTAACCCCTAATCTGCCGATCACGACACTGTAGCTACCTACCTACACTTATACTAAAGTTATTAACCCCTAAACCTAACCCTAAGTCTAACCCTTACACCCCTGACTTTAATATAATTAAAATAAATCTAATTAAAAATTCCTATCATTAAAGGGACACTGAACCAAAAATTTTTATTTTGCCATTCAGATAAAGCATGCAATTTTAAGCAACTTTCTAATTGACTAATGTTATCAAATTGTCTTCATTCTCTTGGTATCTTTATTTGAAATTCAAAAATGTAAGTTTAGATGCCGGCCCATTTCTGGTGAACAAACTGGGTTGTTCTTGCTGATTGGTGTATAATTTCACCCACCATTAAACAAGTGCTTTCCATGGATCTGAACCAAAAAATAGCTTAGATGCCTTCTTTTTCAATATAAAATATATAGGTGTAAATTAGAAAGTTGCTTAAAATTGCATGCTCTATCTGAATCATGAAAGAAAAAATGTGGGTTCAGTGTCCCTTTAACTAAATAATTCCTATTTAAAACTAAATACTTACCTATAAAATAAACCCTAAGCTAGCTACAATATAACTAATAGTTACATTGTATCTATCTTAGGTTTTACAGGTAGATTTGTATTTAATTTAACTAGGTAGATTAGTTATTAACTATTTACTAACTATCTAGTTAAAATATATACAAATTTACCTGTAAAATAAAACCTAACCTGAGTTACACTAACACCTAACCTTACACTACAATTAAATAAATTACATTAAATACAATTAACTGAATTACAAAAAAACAAACACTAAATTACACAAAATAAAAAAGAACATATCAAATATTTAAACTAATTACACCTAATCTAATAGCCCTATCAAAATAAAAATGCCCCCCCCCCAAATAAAAAAGACCCTAGCCTGAAATAAACTACCAATGGCCCTTAAAAGGGCCTTTTGCGAGACATTGCCCCAAAGAAATCAGCTCTTTAACCTGTAAAAAAAATACAAACAACCCCCCAACAGTAAAACCCACCACCCACACAACCCAAATGAAAACCCTATCTAAAAATAACTGAAAAGGTAATTTAGATGGGCATTGCCCTTAAAATGGCATTTAGCTCATTTTCTGCCCAAACCCTAATCTAAAAATAAAACCCGCCCAATAAAAAAACCTATACTAACCCCCGAAGATCCACTTACAGTTTTTAAAGACCGGACATCCTTCCTCAACAAAGCGGCAGAAGTCCTCAGCCAAGCCAGCAGAAGTCTTCATCCAAGGAGGCCGGAGTCTTCATCCAGACGGCATCTTCTGTCTTTATCCATCCCGCGCGGTGCGGCTCCATCTTTCAGACATCCGGTGCGGAGCAACCTCTTCTTTCCGCGGCTAATGAAGATTGAAGGTTCCTTTAAGGGACATCATCCAAGATGGCGTCCCTTGAATTCGGAATTAAAGGTGAAAAAATCCTATTGGCTGATGCAATCAGCCAATAGGATTGAGCTTGCATTCTATTGGCTGTTCCAATCAGCCGATAGAATGCGAGCTAAATCCTATTGGCTGATTAGATCAGCCAATAGGATTGAAGTTCAATCCTATTAGCTGATTGCATCAGCCAATAGGATTTTTTCACCTTTAATTCCGATTGGCTGAATTCTATCAGCCAATCGGAATTCATGGGACACCATCTTGGATGACGTCACTTAGAGGAACCTTCATTCTTCGTTAGACGTCAAGAGAAGAGGATGCTCCGCGCCAGATGTCTCGAAGATGGACCTGCGCCGGATGGCTGGAGGGATTCAACTCTCACTGTGCCTCCCATGATGTGTGCTGCCCTTGAGATGATGGTCTTAGCATGTTTTAACTAAGACCCTGTATGTCTCCACAGCTCTACAGGAGGGAACTGCAGGACCACTTGGTTGTGGGACTGATCATGCTGATGTCCAGCTTTCAGGTACGTGCAGCTGTTAGATTCTGGGACACATTTTTAACTCAGAATGTGTGCTGTAATTAGTGCCTACTGTATGGAGATTAATCCTTAGGCTTGCTGTATGTCAAACCGGACTCTGAAAATAGGGGTTTGCCGTTTGATAATATACAAAAGTTGCGTAGTGGGGCTAATAAGAATGACAGGCTCCTAATGCTACGTTTATCAGAGGCTGTTTATGACGCTGGGGATGATTCTGGAGTTGAGAAACTCCGTAATGGCTGTGTTCTATATTACTGGGTACAATGTGTTTTTATAACATTTCTCTTGTAAGGTGTATCCAGTCCACGGGTTCATCCATTACTTGTGGGATATTCTCCTTCCCAACAGGAAGCTGCAAGAGGACACCCACAGCAGAGCTGTCTATATAGCTCCTCCCCTAACCCCCACCTCCAGTCATTCTCTTGCAGCTCTCGACAAGATAGGAAGTATCAAGAGAGATGTGGTGACTTAGTGTAGTTTTACCTTCAATCAAAAGTTTTATTTTTAAACGGTACCGGCGTTGTACTATTTTTCTCTCAGGCAGAAATTAGAAGAAGAATACTGCCTGGAGGTTGATGATCTTAGCGGTTTGTAACTAAAGTCCATTGCTGTTCTCATACATAACTGAAGAGTATGGGATAACTTCAGTTGGGGGAACGGCCTGCAGATTTCCTGCTATGAGGTATGTTCAGTATTTTTATTTCTAGAGAGATGAAAAGTTCTAGAAAATGCTGACACAGCCTTGTGTAATTGAGGTAAGCCTGATGCAGTGATTTAACAACGACTGGGATCATGCTTACAAAACAGGGTAATACTCAGGTTAATACTCATATTACTTAGTGACAAAACGTTTACATGTTTCATAAATAGGACGTTTTTTCTCTGAGGGAGATAAGTCTTTATTTGGGGCCTAGTTTCCACATGGCTAGTCAGATACTCCCAGGAGTATTTTCTTAAGGCCCCTCTGGCATCCAGTACATGGTGGGAGGGGCCTATTTTCGCGCTCTAGATGCGCAGTTTCCTGCAGACTGAGACATCCAGCTTCCCTAGAGGAGTCCTCTGGCATCTGAGGACAACTATAGAGGGTTTATTTCTTCCCTAAATCGTATTTGAGGGCAGGTAGGAGCCTCAGCAGAGCTGTGGCAAGGTGTTTAACTGTATTTCAACGGTGGTTAACGTTTTTTGAATCAGGTTTGGGGCCTAAAGGGTTAATCATCCATTTGCAAGTGGGTGCAATGTTGCTTTAGTCCCTTACACACACTGTAAAAATTTCAAAGACTTCACTATATTTTTACACTGTTTTGCAGTTTAAGTGCTAGTTTTTTTCTCTTAAAGGCACAGTAACGTTTTTATTTAATTGCTGTTTCACATTTATTAAAGTGTTTTCCAAGCTTGCTTGTCTCCTTACTAGTCTGTTAAACATGTCTGACATAGAGGAAACTCCTTGTTCAATATGTTTGGAAGCCATTGTGGAACCCCCTCTTAGAATGTGTACCAAATGTACTGAAATTTCTATAAACTATAAAGACCATATTATGGCGCTTAAAGATTTATCTCCAGAGGATTCTCTGACTGAAAAGAGGGAGATTATGCCATCTAGCTCTCCCCATGTGTCAGAACCTATAACTCCCGCTCAAGTGACGCCAAGTACATCTAGCGCATCTAATTCTTTTACCTTAAAGGACATGGCGGCAGTTATGAATTCTACCCTCTCAGAGGTATTGTCCAAACTGCCAGGGTTACAAGGAAAGCGAGACAGCTCTTGGGCTAGAACAAATACAGAGCTTTTTGACACTTTAATACCTGTGTCCGATATACCCTCACAATACTCAGCAGCCGAGGCAGGAGAGCTTCTATCTGTGGGTGACATTTCAGATTCAGGGAAGGCGTTGCTTCAGTCTGACTCTGAAATGACAGCGTTTAAATTTAAGCTCGAACACCTCTGCTTATTGCTTAGGGAGGTTTTAGCGACTCTGGATGACTGTGAACCCGTTGTAGTTCCACAGAAATTGTGTAAGATGGACAAATACTTTGCAGTGCCTGTTTACACTGATGTTTTTCCAGTCCCTAAGAGGTTTTCGGAAATTATTACTAAGGAATGGGATAGACCAGGTGTGCCGTTCTCTCCACCACCTGCTTTTAAAAAGATGTTTCCCATAGATGCCAGCATATGGGATTTGTGGCAGACGGTCCCTAAGGTGAAGGGTGCAGTCTCTACCCTAGCTAAGCGTACAACTATCCCCGTCGAGGACAGTTGTGCTTTCCTAGATCCTATGGATAAAAAATTGGAGGGTCTCTTTAAGAAAATTTTTATTCATCAAGATTTTATTATCCAGCCTCTTGCATGCATTGCCCCAGTCACTGCTGCAGATGCTTTTTGGTTTGAGTCTCTTGAGGAGGCTCTACAGGTGGAGACCCTGTTAGACGATATTCTAGACAGGATTAAAGCTCTTAAGTTAGCTAATTCCTTTATCTCTGACACCGTTTTTCATTTAACCAAGCTAACGGCTAAGAATTCAGGTTTTGCCATTCTGGCACGTAGGGCGCTATGGCTTAAGTCCTGGTCAGCAGATGTTACTTCAAAGTCTAAGCTTCTTAACATCCCCTTCAAAGGACAGACCCTATTCGGGCCTGGTCGGAAGGAGATCATTTCTGATATTGCTAGTGGAAAAGGTCACGTCCTTCCTCAGGATAGGTCCAATAAGTTAAGGACCAAACAGAATAATTTTCGTTCCTTTCGAAACTTCAAGAGTGGCGCAGCTTCAGCTTCCTCTAATGCAAAACAAGAGGGAAATTTCGCCCAGTCCAAACCAGTCTGGAGACCTAACCAGGCTTGGAACAAGGGGAAGCAAGCCAAAAAACCTGCTGCTGCCTCTAAGACAGCATGCAAGAGTAGCCCCCGATCCGGGACCAGATCTAGTAGGGGCAGACTTTCTCTCTTCGCTCAGGCTTGGGCAAGAGACTTCCAGGATCCCTGGGCACTAGAGATTGAATTCCAGAAGATATCCCTGGAAAACAAAGGTTCATCTCCAAAGGGGAGATTTCACCTCTCACAATTATCTGCAAAGCAGATAAAGAGAGAGGCATTCTAATGTTGTGTTCAAGACCTACTGGTTATGGGAGTGATCCACCCAGTTCCAAGGGAGGAACAGGGGCAGGGTTTCTATTCAAACCTGTTTATAGTTCCCAAAAAAGATGGAACGTTCAGACCAATCTTGGATCTCAAGATCCTAAACAAATTTCTCAGAGTCCCATCTTTCAAGATGGAGGCAATCCGAACCATCCTCCCTATGATCCAGGAGGGTCAATATATGACTACTGTGGACTTAAAGGATGCTTATCTCCACATTCCGATTCACAGAGAGCATCATCAGTTCCTCAGGTTCGCCTTCCTAGACAGACATTACCAGTTTGTGGCTCTTCCCTTCGGATTAGCCACGGCGCCAAGAATCTTTACGAAGGTTCTAGGGTCTCTACTGGCGGTTCTAAGGCCGTGGGGCATAGCGGTGACTCCTTACTTAGACTACATCCTAATCCAGGCGTCGACTTTTCAAATTGCCAAGTCCCATACGGACATTGTTCTGGCCTTTCTGTGGTCTCACGGGTGGAAGGTGAACAGAGAAAAGAGTTCACTCTCTCCTCTCACAAGAGTTCCTTGCTAGGAACTCTGATAGATTCCGTAGAAATGAAACATTTTCTGACATAGGTCAGGATATCAAAGCTTCTAACTTCTTGCCGTGCTCTTCATTCCACTTCTCGGCCGTCAGTGGCTCAGTGTATGGAAATGATCGGCCTAATGGTAGCGGCAATGGACATAGTGCCGTTTGCCCGCCTACATCTCAGACCACTGCAACTTTGCATGCTCAATCAGTGGAATGGGGACTACACATTTGTCTCCTCTATTAAATCTGGATCAAGAGACCAGGGATTCTCTTCTATGGTGGTTATCTCGGGTCCATCTGTCCAGGGGAATGAGTTTCCGCAGGCCAGAGTGGACTTACAGTGACGACAGATGCCAGCCTTCTGGGCTGGGGCGCAGTCTGGAATTCCCTTAAGGCTCAGGGTTCGTGGACTCAGGAGGAGGCCCTCTTTCCGATAAACATTCTGGAACTAAGAGCGATATTCAATGCTCTTCAGGCTTGGCCTCAGCTAGCTGCGGTCAGATTCATCAGATTTCAGTCGGACAATATCACAACTGTAGCCTATATCAACCATCAGGGGGGGAACAAGGAGTCCCTTGGCAATGATGGAGGTTTCCAAGATAATTCTTTGGGCAGAGGTTCACTCTTGCCATCTCTCAGCTATCCATACCCCAGGAGTAGAGAACTGGGAGGCGGACTTTCTAAGTCGGCAGACTTTTGATCCGGGGGTCTCGTCAGAATGCCAAGCTTCCTCGTTACGGGTCCAGGTCAAGGGATCCCCAGGCAACGCTGATAGATGCTCTAGCAGTGCCCTGGTCCTTCAGCCTGGCTTATGTGTTTCCACCATTTCCTCTCCTCCCTCGTCTGATTGCCAAGATCAAGCAGGAGAGAGCTTCAGTGATTTTGATAGCACCTGCGTGGCCACGCAGGACTTGGTATGCTGATGTGGTGGACGTCATCCTTTCCACCATGGACTCTGCCGCTGAGGCAGGACCTTCTACTCCAAGGTCCATTCAAACATCCAAATCTAATTTCTCTGCGTCTGACTGCTTGGAGATTGAACGCTTGATTTTATCAAAATGTGGTTTCTCCGAGTCGGTCATTGATACCTTGATTCAGGCTCGAAAGCCTGTCACCATGAAAATCTATCATAAAATACCGTGTAAATATCTTCATTGGTGTGAATCCAAGGGTTTACTCGTGTAGTAAGGTCAGGATTCCTAGGATATTATCTTTTCTCCAAGAAGGATTGGAAAAGGGATTATCGGCTAGTTCCTTAAAGGGACAGATTTCTGCTATGTCTATTCTTTTGCACAAGCGTCTGGCTGATGTTCCAGACGTTCAGGTGTTTTGTCAGGCTTTGGTTAGAATCAGGCCTGTGTTTAAACCTGTTGCTCCGCCATGGAGTTTAAATTTAGTTCTTAAAGTTCTTCAATGGGTTCCGCTTGAACCTTTGCATTCCATAGATATCAAGCTTTTATGTTGGAAAGTTCTGTTCCTAGTAGCTATCCCTTCGGCTTGAAGAGTTTCAGAGTTATCTGCCTTACAGTGTGATTCCCCTTATCTGATCTTCCATGCAGATAAGGTAGTTTTGCGTACCAAACCTGGGTTTCTTCCTTAGGTGGTATCTAATAAGAATATCAATCAGGAAATTGTTGTTCTGTCACTGTGTCCTAATCCTTCTTCAAAGATGGAACGTCTGTTACACAATCTTGACGTGGTTCGTGCTTTAAAGTTTTATTTGCAAGCTACTAAGGATTTTCATCAAACATCTGCATTGTTTGTTGTATATTCTGGAAAGAGGAGAGGCCAAAAGGCTTCGGCAACTTCTCTTTCTTTTTGGTTGAGAAGCCTGGCCAGCAGCCTCCTGAAAGAATTACAGCTCATTCTACTCGAGCGGTAGCTTCCACATGGGCTTTTAAACATGAGGCCTCTGTTGAACAGATTTGTAAGGCGGCGACTTGGTCTTTGCTTCATACTTTTTCTAAATTCTACAAATTTGATACTTTTGCTTCCTCGGAGGCTATTTTTGGGAGAAAGGTCTTACAGGCAGTGGTGCCTTCCATTTAAGTTCCTGCCTTGTCCCTCCCTTCATCCGTGTCCTAAAGCTTTGGTATTGGTATCCCACAAGTAATGGATGAACCCGTGGACTGGATACACCTTACAAGAGAAAACAAAATTTATGCTTACCTGATAAATTTCTTTCTCTTGTGGTGTATCCAGTCCACGGCCTGCCCTGTCATTTTAAGGCTGGTATTTTTTAATTTTAAACTACAGTCACCACTGCACCCTATGATTTCTCCTTTTTCATGTAATTAGCAAGAGTCCATGAGCTAGTGACGTATGGGATATACATTCCTACCAGGAGGGGCAAAGTTTCCCAAACCTCAAAATGCCTATAAATACACCCCTCACCACACCCACAAATCAGTTTTACAAACTTTGCCTCCACGGCCTGCCCTGTCACTTTAAGACAGTTGTTTTTATTTTTAAAATTACAGTCACCAATGCACCCTATAGTTTCTCCTTTTTCTTACTTGTCTTCGTTTGAATGACTGGAGGTGGGGGTTAGGGGAGGAGCTATATAGACAGCTGTGGGTGTCCTCTTGCAGCTTCCTGTTGGGAAAGAGAATATCCCACAAGTAATGGATGAACCCGTGGACTGGATACACCACAAGAGAGAGGAATTTATCAGGTAAGCATAAATTTTGTTTTTTGTGCAGTACCGAACAAGCGATTGTTGTTTTGAATGTATTCTAAATCCGAGCGTTTGTTTATATGCTTTTCCCGGCCATACTTTCTTTGCGGAGGGCCTTTTCTCCTACATTGGTGTATCCGGTCCACGGCTTCATCCTTACTTGTGGTATATTCTCAATCCCTACAGGAAGTGGCAAAGAGAGCACACAGCAAAGCTGTCCATATAGCTCCCCTCAGGCTCCGCCCCCCCAGTCATTCTCTTTGCCGCTCTAACTAGTAGCATCTCCCCGGGGGTGGTAAAGAGTATGTGGTGTTAGTTGTAGTTTTTTATTTCTTCTATCAAGAGTCCACAAGGCAGAACATTGAGTGATCTGAGATGTCATCGCAGAAAATGCAGCATGTCTGCAGAAAGAACAGCACTTGAACTTTTCAGCACTGCTCCACATTAGGCTGTTCTTTTTAAACAAAGCTGTTCTCTGGCTGCATTGTATAAGTTTTCCTTAACACAGTGCATCCAGAACAAAGTGCTGTTTGAAGAAAACAGTCAAATATGCAGTAGTGCTGCAAAGCAGCAGTGCATTGATTGGCTCTCAGATTTTTGCAAGCTCGTTCCCTAGCTTTTCACAGTCTGCAAAGCCGTTTTTCTCTGACTGTAAGATGTTCGTATAAGCAATGCACCTTTTTTATTTCTTCATTTCTATGTTAGACTAAGAGAAAAGGAAACAAATTAATTCAAGCGACATTTTACAATTACTTTTTTTTGTCTGCAGCTAATTTGCAATGCAATTTTCAACTACTGCACTAGATTATAAAACTTTAAATATTGCTTTATTCTCCAGTTAGCCAACACATTGCAATTGATCTGGTGCTTTAGTGTAACTGACAAATTTACAATTTTATTTCATTTAAAAATGACCTGCAGAAAAAATTTCACTAAAAAAATCTCATCGCAGAAAGTGAAAAAAAGTTCTGCCTCTGGGTCAAGAGTTTGTTATTTTAAAATAGTGCCGGCTTGTACTATTTACTCTGCAGCAGAAAGTGAAGAAAATTTCTGCTAAGAGGACTATGATTTTAGCACCAGTAACTAAAATCTATTGCTGTTCCCACGCAGGACTGTTGAAACCAGATAACATCAGTTGGAGGGAACAGTTTGCAGGCTTAACTGCTTCAGGTATGATCAGTCATTTTTCTAACAAGATCCAGTAATGCTAGAAGACTGTCAGAAATTCCCTCTGGTATAGGTAAGCCATAGTTATTAGATTCAGCAATAAAAGGATGGCTTATTTTAAGGGCTTATGCTGGTTGACACTATTGTGGACTAATCAATTGCTTTTTAGCAAGTTTTCAACTTAAATAGGTGTTTTTTTATCAACTTAAAACACTTTTGGGGATTAATTTGCGTCTGGCACTTAGTTGGACACCTAATGTAGTCAGAAAGGCCCCTCCACTCTGGTATGCAGAGGAAGGAAGCCTCATTTTCGCGCCTCAATTGTGCACTTGTTTTGACGAGCCAGTTCATGCAGCTTCACGTGGGGAGTCCGGAGGCATCAGGAAGGGCTCCAGGGAGGCTTACATTCTTACCAAAATAACCCTAAAGAAGGTAAAAGCCACAGGGCAAGCTGTGGCAGAGTACTGTAGTGTGTTAACCGGTTAACTAGTATTTGTAGCGAAGGAAAGAAGGCGCCATCTTTCTTGACATCTTGTCGCCTTCTTTCCTTCGCTACAGATACTACTTACCGTGTCTATATCGGAAGAGCAGCCTGGTTTCTACGATTTTGGAAGCCGTCGATTACCACCCTTGTTTGTTCCCTGAGCGCACCTACATAGGAGGACGACACCCTGAACTGTTTGTAACCGGTTAACTGCTGTTATTGGCTCCGGTTTGGGCATTAAGGGGTTAATTGGTCTGAACATTTGTGTGCAACCTTTTCAAAGCATTATGACACTGGTGAAAATTTCATACAAATCGGATTTGTTTTTGATGTTTTTTGATGTTTCAGTAATAAAGTGTGCACTTTTATTATTTAAAGAGACAGTAATGTTTTTGTCAAAAATAAATTTTATTGCATTGAAGTTACTTTTAAGTCTGTTAAACATGTCTGAACCTTCATATAGCCTATGTTCTCTATGTTCAAAGGCCAAGGTGGTTCCCCCATTAAATTTATGTGTGAAATGTGCTATAGCGTCCAAACAGCTTAAGGACCGTACAATTACACTTAAAGATATAGCCCAAGATGATTCTTTAGCTCGCTATCCTCCCCTTCTGTGTCAACACCAGCTATGCCCGCGCAAGCGATGCCCAGTACATCTAACACACCAATTGCGATTACTATGCAACAGTTAGCGGCAGTAATGGATAATTCTCTCTCAGCATTTTTATTCAAACTGCCAGCTTTTCCTAGGAAGCGTGATTGCTCAGTTTTAAACACAGAAAATGAGCAAGCTGACGCAGAGGATAATTTATCTGTAGTGCCCTCACATCAATCTGACTTGGCGGTGAGGGAGGGCCTGTCTGAGGGAGAAATTTCTGACACAGGAAAAGTTTCTCAGCAGGCAGAGCCTGATGCCATAGCATTTAAATTTAAGCTAGAACACCTCCGCGCCCTACTTAAGGAGGTCCTAGCTACACTTGATGATTGTGATCCTTTGGTGATCCCTGAAAAATTGTGTAAAATGGACAAATTCTTAGAGGTCCCAGTACACACTGATGCATTTCCGATACCTAAGAGGGTGGCAGATATCGTGACTAAGGAGTGGGAGAAGCCAGGTGTACCCTTTGTTCCCCCTCCTATATTTAAGAAAATGTTCCCAATTGTTGACCCTAGAAGGGACGCATGGCAGACGGTCCCTAAGGTAGAGGGGGCAGTTTCAACGCTAGCTAAGCGCACGACTATACCAATAGAAGACAGTTGCTCTTTCAAAGATCCTATGGATAAAAAATTAGAAGGTTTAGTTAAGAAAATCTTTGTTCAACAGGGTTTTCTTCTTCAACCAATTTCTTGCATTATTCCTGTAACCACTGCAGCGGCTTTTTGGTTTGAGGAACTAGAAAACTCGCTCCAGAAGGAGACTTCTCACGCCCTGAAGTTGGCTAATTCTTTCATTACAGACGCCACTTTCCAGTTAGCTAAATTAGCGGCGAAAAATTCTGGTTTTGCAATTGTGGCACGCAGAGCGCTTTGGTTAAAGTCTTGGTCGGCGGATGTGTCGTCCAAAACAAAATTACTTAATATTCCTTTCAAGGTAAAGACCCTATTTGGGCCAGAGTTGAAGGAAATTATTTCAGATATCACTGGGGGAAAGGGCCATGCCCTTCCACAGGATAGACCTTTCAAGGCTAAAGATAAGTCTAATTTTCATTCCTTTCGCAATTTCAGGAACGGACCGACTTCCACCTCTACAGCCACTAGGCAAGAGGGTAACGCATCCCAGCCCAAACCAGCATGGAAGCCATTGCAAGGCTGGAACAAGGGCAAACAGGCCAAGAAGCCTGCTGCTGCTACCAAGACAGCATGAAGGGGTAGCCCCGATCCGGAACCGGATCTAGTAGGGGGCAGACTTTCTCTCTTTGCTCAGGCTTGGGCAAGAGATGTTCCGGACTCCTGGGCACTAGAAATTGTTTCTCAGTGGTATCTTCTAGAGTTCAAGGACCTTCCTCCAAGGGGAAGGTTCCACATGTCTCGCTTATCTTTAGACCAGATGAAGAGACAGGCATTCTTACGTTGCGTAGAAGACCTATTAAAGATGGGTGTGATACACCCAGTTCCAACAGCGGAACAAGGACTGGGTTTTTACTCAAACCTGTTTGGTGTTCCCAAAAAAGAAGGAACTTTCAGGCCAATTCTAAACAAATTCCTCAGAGTTCCATCATTCAAAATGGAAACCATTCGGACAATTTTACCAACGATCCAGGAGGGTCAATACATGACTACCGTGGACTTAAAGGATGCGTACCTGCATATTCCTATCCACAAAGATCACCATCAGTTCCTGAGGTTCGCCTTTCTGGACAAACATTACCAGTTCGTGGCTCTAACGTTCGGTTTAGCCACTGCTCCTAGAATTTTCGCAAAGGTGCTAGGGTCCTTTCTAGCGGTGCTAAGGCCGAGGGGCATTGCAGTAGCACCTTACGTAGACGACATTCTAATGCATGCGTCGTCCCTTCCCAAAGCAAGGGCTCATACAGACATTGTTTTAGCCTTTCTCAGATCTCACGGGTGGAAGGTGAATATAGAAAAAAGTTCCCTGTCTCCGTCCACAAGGGTTCCCTTTCTGGGAACAATAATAGACTCCGTAGAAATGAAGATCTTTCTGACAGAGGTCAGGAAGTTAAAGCTTCTGAACGCTTGTCGAGTTCTTCAATCCATTCCTCAGCCCTCCATAGCTCAGTGCATGGAGGTAATAGGACTAATGGTTGCGGCAATGGACGTGGTTCCTTTTGCTCAAATTCATTTAAGACCATTGCAACTGTGCATGCTCAAACAGTGGAATGGGGATTATGCAGACTTGTCTCCCCAGATTCAAATGGACCAGAAAACCAGAGACTCACTCCTCTGGTGGCTGTCTCTAGATCACCTGTCTCATCGTCACGACCGAAGCCAGTCTTTTGGGCTGGGGCGCGGTCTGGGAGTCCCTGAAGGCTCAGGGTCTATGGTCTCGGGAAGAATCTCTTCTCCCGATAAACATATTAAAATTGAGAGCAATATTCAATGCGCTCCAGGCATGGCCTTAACAAGCGGAGGCCAGATTCATCAGATTTCAGTGGGACAACATGACGACTGTAGCGTACATCATTCATCAGGGGGAAACAAAGAGTTCCCTGGTGATGAGAGAGGTATCCAAGATCATCAAATGGGCAGAGGATCGCTCCTGCCATCTATCAGCAATTCACATCCCAGGAGTGGACAACTGGGAAGCGGATTATCTGAGTCGTCAGACTTTCCATCCGGGGGAGTGGGAACTTCACCCGGAGGTTTTTGCCCAGTTAACTCAACTATGGGGCATTCCGGATCTGGATCTGATGGCGTCACGTCAGAACTCAAAAGTTCCATGTTACGGGTCCAGGTCCAGGGATCCCAAGGCGACACTGGTAGATGCCTTAGCAGCGCCTTGATCGTTCAATCTAGGTTATGTCTTTCCACCGTTTCCTCTTCTCCCACGGCTAGTAGCCAGGATCAAACAGGAGAAGGCTTTGGTAATTCTGATAGCTCCTGCGTGGCCACGCAGGACCTGGTATGCAGACCTGGTGAATATGTCATCGGTTCCACCATGGAAGCTACCCTTGAGGCAGGACCTTCTAATTCAAGGTCCATTCGTACATCCAAACCTAGTCTCTCTGCAACTGACTGCTTGGAGATTGAACGCTTGATTCTAGCTAAGCGTGGGTTTTCAGATTCAGTTATAGATACCCTGATTCAGGCTAGAAAGCCTGTCACTAGGAAAATTTACCATAAGATATGGCGGAAATATCTTTGTTGGTGCGAATCCAAGGGTTACTCATGGAGTAAGATTAGGATTCCAAGGATTTTAGCTTTTCTCCAAGAAGGATTGGAGAAAGGTTTGTCAGCTAGTTCCTTAAAAGGACAGATATCAGCTCTGTCTGTTTTGTTACACAAATGTCTGGCAGCAATGCCAGATGTTCAGGAGTTTGTGCAGGCTTTAGTCAGAATCAAGCCTGTCTACAGACCTGTGGCTCCTCCATGGAGTCTAAATCTAGTTCTTTCAGTTCTTCAGGGGGTTCCGTTTGAACCTCTACATTCCATAGATATTAAGTTACTATCTTGGAAAGTTTTGTTTTTGGTTGCTATCTCTTCCGCTAGAAGAGTTTCTGAATTGTCTGCTTTGCAGTGTAATTCACCCTATCTGGTGTTTCATACAGATAAGGTCGTTTTACGTACCAAACCTGGTTTTCTTCCAAAAGTGGTTTCCAATAAGAATATTAACCAGGAAATAGTTGTTCCTTCTCTGTGTCCTAACCCAGCTTCTAACAAGGAACGTCTGTTACACAATCTCGATGTGGTTCGTGCTTTAAAGTTTTTCCTAAAAGCAACTAAAGATTTCAGACAAACTTCGTCCTTGTTTATCGTCTATTTTGGTAAGAGGAGAGGTCAAAAGGCGACTGCGACCTCTCTGTCTTTCTGGCTGAAAAGCATCATCCGGTTGGCTTATGAGACTGCTGGAAGGCAGCCTCCTGAACGAATAACAGCTCACTCTACTAGAGCTGTGGCTTCCACTTGGGCTTTCAAGAATGAGGCTTCTGTTGAACAGATCTGTAAGGCAGCAACTTGGTCTTCACTGCATACATTTGCCAAATTTTACAAATTCGTTACTTTTGCTTCTTCGGAGGCTATTTTTGGGAGAAAGGTTTTGCAAGCAGTGGTGCCTTCCGTTTAGGTTACCTGACTTGTTCCCTCCCTTCATCCGTGTCCTAAAGCTTTGGTATTGGTTCCCACAAGTAAGGATGACGCAGAGAAAACAGAATTTATGTTTACCTGATAAATTTATTTCTCCTACGGTGTATCCGGTCCACGGCCCACCCTGGCATTTCAGTCAGGTTTAAATTTATTTTTATAAACTACAGTCACCACTGCACCCTATGGTTCTCCTTTTTCTCCTAACCGTCGGTCGAATGACTGGGGGTGCGGAGCCTGAGGGGAGCTATATGGACAGCTTTGCTGTGTGCTCTCTTTGCCACTTCCTGTAGGGATTGAGAATATCCCACAAGTAAGGATGAAGCCGTGGACCGGATACACCGTAGGAGAAAGAAATTTATCAGGTAAACAGAAATTCTGTTTTCTCTGATTGCCGCCCACGAGGGGCCACCGGATGCGTCTAGAAGCTGCATTCTTTCCTAGGAGTTCAACTGAGGACGTTAACTCCAGGCGCTTGTTCAGACCGCATGGTTGTACTTTAAAGCAGGTGATCAGACGCGTCCGGGAGTGTTGTAATCTGTGTCAGTGTGTCGTGGGGGCAGGTAGGCGCCGCAGCGGTGCTGTTGCGAGGTGCACTGTTGGCTAGAGTTTATTTCACATTTTTTCCCACTGTACTGATTCTCCTATTAAGTATACTCAGGGGTTTGTCTAGAGCATAGAACTTTTGGGGTTTTTCACTGCTTTGATGTAAAGTTTAAACAGGGATATATATATATATATATATATATATATATATATATATATATATATATATATATATATATATATATATATATATATATATATATATATATATATATATATTAAAAAAAGACCAAGCTGTGTTTTTGCTTTTTGGAGAGTATACTTATTAGTACCATAATCATACTTGTATAGATAGGATTATGGATCTTCAGAGTGTCACATGTTCATTATGCTTGCATGCAAATGTGGAGCCCCCTGTTACTTTTTGTCCTTCATGTACTGAAACAACTTTACAGTTTAGAGATCACATTTTCTTTAATAAAAGTTTGTCTATAGCGGATGCTGCTCAGGATTCTGCTGAAGAGGTTCAGAGTATGCCGCAGCTTTCTCCCCATGCGTCACAGCCCTTACCGCTCGCTTCAACGGCGTCTGCAGTGTTCACCCTGCAGGATATTGTTGCGGTGATATCATCTACTCTTTCAGTGGCGTTAGGTGCTTTGCCAGTACTGCAAGGCAAGCGCAGTAGAAAAGAGGCCCATGTGGTCCATCCAACTTCTGATGCTTTGATGGCGATTTCCTATGTACCCTCCCAGGGCTCTAATTTTGGGGGGTATGGAAGCTGTGTCTGAGGGGGAACTTTCTGACTCGGGAAGTACATTGCCCCTGACGGATTCGGACGTGATGTCCTTCAGATTTAAGCTTGAACACCTCCGTCTGTTACTCCGGAAGGTTTTGTTGACTCTGGACGACTGTGATCCAATTGTGGTCCCTCCAAAGAAGTTGAGTAAGATGGACAAATATTTTGAGGTTCCTTCTTATTCTGACATTTTCCCTGTTCCTAAGAGAACTTCAGATATTTTTGCCAAGGAATGGGAGAAACCAGGTATTCCATTCTCCCCTCCTCCTGTTTTCAAGAAAATGTACCCTATTGCGGACGCTATTCGGGATTCTTGGCAAGTGGTGCCTAAGGTTGAGGGAGCTATATCCACTTTGGCTAAGCGAACTACTATTCCTATTGAGGATAGTTGTGCTTTCAAAGACCCTATGGATAAAAAACTAGAGGGTCTTCTCAAGAAGATCTATGTTGATCAGGGCTTGTTATTTCAACCGGCGGCCTGCATTGTTACAGTTACGACTGCGGCTGCTTTTTGGTTTGATGCCTTCGAAGAATCTCTTAAGACTGAGACTTCTTTGGTAGATAGAATTAAAGCCCTTAAATTGGCTAATTCTTTCGTTACAGATGCAACTTTTCAGATTACCAAATTGGCGGCTAAGAGTTCAGTATTTTCCATCTTAGGACGCAGAGCTTTATGGTTAAAGTCTTGGTCTGCGGATGTATCATATAAATCTAAGCTTTTGACTATTCCTTACAAGGGGAAGACCCTGTTTGGGCCTGACATGAAGGAGATTATTTCTGAAATCACGGGAGGCAAGTGTCACTTCCTCCCTCAGGATAAAAAGTTTAAATAAAGAGGACAACAGAATAATTTTTGTTCCTTTTATAATTTCAAGGGAATGCCCTCTTCCCCTTCCGCTAAACAGGAAGATTCACAAGCCACGTCCACTTGGAGACCCAGCCAGTCTTGGAACAAGGGTAAACAATCCAAGAAACCGGCTACTGCTACCAAGACAGCATGAAGTGTCGGCCCCCGATCCGGGACCAGATCTAGTAGGGGGCAGACTTTCTCACTTTGTCCAGGCTTGGATAAGAGACGTTCAGGATCCCTGGACACTAGAAATTGTGTCTCAAGGGTATCAGTTGGAGTTCAAAAATTCCTTCCCCAGAGGAAGGTTTCTTCTTTCACGATTGTCTGTAGACCAGATAAAAAGAGAGGCGTTCTGGGGTGGAGCCAACACTTAAGCTGATCGGACGCTCATTACTTCAGCTCTTGATATAATATATGTTTATCAGCTGAATATCGCTACTATATGCTATATAATGAGACCCTGATGTCGACTCATGACACAAGGAGGATAGAGATGGTGCCTCTGGACCTTATCAACTCTTACAACGCAATATAACTGAAATCTTTTAACTGCGCACTTGCGGCCTTCCCCTCTAGACCGAGACAACATAGTGCATGAATGGCACGAGTAGACTTCTCACTTTATACAATCTCCCCTTGTGAGCATGGAGAGGGAATTCCTGAATGCACTCACTCGTCTATTAGACGAACACTTTAAACAACTACAAGACTGCTGGGCAAAGGAGTGGAGCAAGCTGCCAGTGCGTAGTGTGCTGGGAGTGAATGGAACACAGGCAGAGGAGAAAGCTGCTGACAGGGAAATCACTGCGGAGGTAACAGCAAATTTGCAGGAACAAGGGGAAAAATCAAACCTATAGCAAAGCCCAAAGGGATGCCGCACAGTACAGGAGACCGACAAAGGAGGTTGATGGCTTTACAAGTTGGACTAGGACTGCAAGTATATAAATAACACTATACTTATAACCAAACTCTAGTCTATGCATATGTGCATGGAACCATCAGACCTGTAAGTTTACACAGAGGACTAGCCTATCACTAAGACACGCATAATTTTCTTTTTAGTTGTTTCATTGGTTGCTGGGTATAGGGCCCATGCCCGAGCGACAGGGTATAACTGTCTAGGAAAGTAGGCTATTTCTCCAACATAGGTGTGTCCGGTCCACGGCGTCATCCTTACTTGTGGGATATTCTCTTCCCCAACAGGAAATGGCAAAGAGCCCAGCAAAGCTGGTCACATGATCCCTCCTAGGCTCCGCCTACCCCAGTCATTCTCTTTGCCGTTGTACAGGCAACATCTCCACGGAGATGGCTTAGAGTTTTTTAGTGTTTAACTGTAGTTTTTATTATTCAATCAAGAGTTTGTTATTTTAAAATAGTGCTGGTATGTACTATTTACTCTGAAACAGAAAAGAGATGAAGATTTCTGTTTGTATGAGGAAAATGATTTTAGCAACCGTTACTAAAATCCATGGCTGTTCCACACAGGACTGTTGAGAGGAATTAACTTCAGTTGGGGGAACAGTGCGCAGTCTTTTGCTGCTTGAGGTATGACACATTCTAACAAGACGATGTAATGCTGGAAGCTGTCATTTTCCCTATGGGATCCGGTAAGCCATTTTTATTCAGACAGTAAATAAGGGCTTCACAAGGGTTTATTAAGACTGTAGACATTTTCTGGGCTAAATCGATCATATTTACACATATTTAGCCTTGAGGAATCATTTAATCTGGGTATTTTTTGTAAAATAATATCGGCAGGCACTGTTTTAGACACTTTATTCTATAGGGGCTTTCCCTAATCATAGTCAGAGCCTCATTTTCGCGCCGGTATGGCGCACTTGTTTTTGAGAACAGCATGGCATGCAGCTGCATGTGTGTGGAGCTCTGATACATAGAAAAGTCTTTCTGAAGGCATCATTTGGTATCGTATTCCCCTTTGGGCTTGGTTGGGTCTCAGCAAAGCAGATTCCAGGGACTGTAAAGGGGTTAAATATAAAAACGGCTCCGGTTCCGTTATTTTAAGGGTTAAAGCTTCCAAATTTGGTGTGCAATACTTTTAAGGCTTTAAGACACTGTGGTGAAACAATTCCTTCATACTTTTTCGCAATTGCAGTAATAAAGTGTGTTCAGTTTAAAATTTAAAGTGACAGTAACGGTTTTATTTTAAAACGTTTTTTGTGCTTTGTTATCAAGTTTATGCCTGTTTAACATGTCTGAACTACCAGATAGATTGTGTTCTGACTGTGGGGAAGCCAAGGTTCCTTCTCATTTAAATAGATGTGATTTATGTCATAAAAAATTTAGTAAAAATGATGCCCAAGATGATTCCTCAAGTGAGGGGAGTAAGCATGGTACTGCATCATCCCCTCCTTCGTCTACACCAGTCTTGCCCATACAGGAGGCCCCTAGTACATCTAGCGCGCCAATACTCCTTACTATGCAACAATTAACGGCTGTAATGGATAATTCTATCAAAAACATTTTAGCCAATATGCCCACTTATCAGCGAAAGCGCGACTGCTCTGTTTTAGAAAATACTGAAGAGCATGAGGACGCTGATGATATTGTTTCTGAAGGGCCCCTACACCAGTCTGAGGGGGCCAGGGAGGTTTTGTCTGAGGGAGAAATTTCAGATTCAGGAAAAATTTCTCAACAAGCTGAACCTGATGTGATTACTTTTAAATTTAAGTTGGAACATCTCCGCGCTCTACTTAAGGAGGTGTTATCCAATTTGGATGATTGTGATTATCTGGTCATTCCAGAAACACTATGTAAAATGGACAAGTTCCTAGAGGCCCCGGGGCCCCCCGAAGCTTTTCCTATATCCAAGCGGGTGGCGTACATTGTTAATAAAGAATGGGACAGGCCCGGTATACCTTTCGTACCTCCCCCCATATTTAAAAAATTGTTTCCTATAGTCGACCCCAGAAAGGACTTATGGCAGACAGTCCCCAAGGTCGAGGGGGCGGTTTCTACTCTAAACAAGCGCGCCACTATACCCATAGAAGATAGTTGTGCTTTCCAAGATCCTATGGATAAAAAATTAGAAGGTTTGCTAAAAAAGATGTTTGTTCAGCAAGGTTACCTTCTACAACCAATTTCATGCATTGTCCCTGTCACTACAGCCGCGTGTTTCTGGTTCGATGAGCTAGAAAAGGCGATTATTAGTAATTCTTCTTCTTATGAGGAGATTATGGACAGAATTCGTGCTCTTAAATTGGCTAATTCTTTCACCCTAGACGCCACCTTGCAATTGGCTAGGTTAGCGGCGAAAAATTCTGGGTTTGCTATTGTGGCGCGCAGAGCGCTTTGGTTAAAATCTTGGTCAGCGGATGCGTCTTCCAAGAACAAATTGCTTGACATTCCTTTCAAGGGGAAAACACTGTTTGGCCCTGACTTGAAAGAGATTATCTCTGATATCACTGGGGGCAAGGGCCACGCCCTTCCTCAGGATAGGTCTTTCAAGGCCAAAAATAAACCTAATTTTCGTCCCTTTCGCAGAAACGGACCAGCCCCAAGTGCTACGTCCTCTAAGCAGGAGGGTAATACTTCTCAAGCCAATCCAGCCTGGAGACCTATGCAAGGCTGGAACAAAGGAAAGCAGGCCAAGAAACCTGCCACTGCTCCCAAGACAGCATGAGATGCGGGCCCCCGATCCGGGACCGGATTTGGTGGGGGACAGACTCTCTCTCTTCACTCAGGCTTGGGCAAGAGATGTTCTGGATCCTTGGGCGCTAGAAATAGTCTCCCAAGGTTATCTTCTGGAAGTGATTCATCCTGTTCCATTACGAGAACGAGGGATGGGGTTCTACTCCAATCTGTTCGTAGTTCCCAAAAAAGTGGGAACGTTCAGACCAATCTTAGATCTCAAGATCCTAAACAAGTTTCTCAAGGTTCCATCGTCCAAAATGGAAACCATTCGAACAATCCTTCCATCCAGGAAGGTCAATTCTTGACCACGGTGGATTTAAAGGATGCGTATCTACATATTCCTGTCCACAAGGAACATCATCGGTTCCTAAGGTTCGCATTCCTGGACAAGCATTACCAGTTCGTGGCGCTTCCTTTCGGATTAGCCACTGCTCCAAGGATTTTCTCAAAGGTACTAGGGTCCCTGCTGGCGGTGCTAAGACCAAGGGGCATTGCTGTAGTACCTTACTTGGACGACATTCTGATTCAAGCATCGTCCCTTCCTCAAGCAAAGGCTCACACGGACATAGTCCTGGCCTTTCTCAGATCTCACGGATGGAAAGTGAACGTGGAAAAGAGTTCTCTATCTCCGTCGACAAGAGTTCCCTTCTTGGGAACAATAATAGACTCCTTAGAAATGAGGATTTTTCTGACAGAGACCAGAAAAACAAAACTTCTAAACTCTTGTCGGATACTTCATTCCGTTCCTCTTCCTTCCATAGCGCAGTGCATGGAAGTGATAGGTTTGATGGTAGCGGCAATGGACATAGTTCCTTTTGCGCGCATTAATCTAAGACCATTACAACTGTGTATGCTCAGTCAGTGGAATGGGGACTATACAGACTTGTCTCCGAAGATACAAGTAAATCAGAGGACCAGAGACTCACTCCGTTGGTGGCTGTCCCTGGACAACCTGTCACAAGGGGTGACCTCCCGCAGACCAGAGTGGGTCATTGTCACGACCGACGCCAGTCTGATGGGCTGGGGCGCGGTCTGGGGATCCCTGAAAGCTCAGGGTCTTTGGTCTCGGGAAGAATCTCTTCTACCGATAAATATTCTGGAACTGAGAGCGATATTCAATGCTCTCAAGGCTTGGCCTCAGCTAGCGAGGGCCAAGTTCATACGGTTTCAATCAGACAACATGACGACTGTTGCGTACATCAACCATCAGGGGGGAACAAGGAGTTCGCTGGTGATGGAAGAAGTGACCAGAATCATTCAATGGGCGGGGACTCGCTCCTGCCACCTGTCTGCAATCCACATCCCAGGAGTGGAAAATTGGGAAGCGGATTTTCTGAGTCGTCAGACATTGCATCCGGGGGAGTGGGAACTCCATCCGGAAATCTTTGCCCAAATCACTCAACTGTGGGGCATTCCAGACATGGATCTGATGGCCTCTCGTCAGAACTTCAAGGTTCCTTGCTACGGGTCCAGATCCAGGGATCCCAAGGCGACTCTAGTAGATGCACTAGTAGCACCTTGGACCTTCAAACTAGCCTATGTATTCCCGCCGTTTCCTCTCATCCCCAGGCTGGTAGCCAGGATCAATCAGGAGAGGGCGTCGGTGATCTTGATAGCTCCTGCGTGGCCACGCAGGACTTGGTATGCAGATCTGGTGAATATGTCATCGGCTCCACCATGGAAGCTACCTTTGAGACGAGACCTTCTTGTTCAAGGTCCGTTCGAACATCCGAATCTGGTCCCACTCCAGCTGACTGCTTGGAGATTGAACGCTTGATCTTATCAAAGCGAGGGTTCTCAGATTCTGTTATTGATACTCTTGTTCAGGCCAGAAAGCCTGTAACTAGAAAAATTTACCACAAAATTTGGAAAAAATATATCTGTTGGTGTGAATCTAAAGGATTCCCTTGGGACAAGGTTAAGATTCCTAAGAGTCTATCCTTCCTTCGAGAAGGATTGGAAAAAGGATTATCTGCAAGTTCCTTGATGGGACAGATTTCTGCCTTGTCTGTGTTACTTCACAAAAAGCTGGCAGCTGTGCCAGATGTTCAAGCCTTTGTTCAGGCTCTGGTTAGAATCAAGCCTGTTTACAAACCTTTGACTCCTCCTTGGTGTCTCAACTTAGTTCTTTCAGTTCTTCAGGGGGTTCCGTTTGAACCCTTACATTCCGTTGATATTAAGTTATTATCTTGGAAAGTTTTGTTTTTGGTTGCAATTTCTTCTGCTAGAAGAGTTTCAGAATTATCTGCTCTGCAGTGTTCTCCTCCTTATCTGGTGTTCCATGCAGATACGGTGGTTTTACGTACTAACCTGGTTTTCTTCCAAAAGTTGTTTCTAACAAAAACATTAACCAGGAGATAGTCGTGCCTTCTCTGTGTCCGAAACCAGTTTCGAAGAAGGAACGTTTGTTGCACAATTTGGATGTTGTTCGCGCTCTAAAATTCTATTTAGATGCTACAAAGGATTTTAGACAAACATCTTCCTTGTTTGTTGTTTATTCTGGTAAAAGGAGAGGTCAAAAAGCAACTTCTACCTCTCTCTCTTTTTGGATTAAAAGCATCATCAGATTGGCTTACGAGACTGCCGGACGGCAGCCTCCTGAAAGGATCACAGCTCCTTCCACTAGGGCTGTGGCTTCCACATGGGCCTTCAAGAACGAGGCTTCTGTTGATCAGATATGTAGGGCAGCGACTTGGTCTTCACTGCACACTTTTACCAAATTTTACAAGTTTGATACTTTTGCTTCTTCTGAGGCTATTTTTGGGAGAAAGGTTTTGCAAGCCGTGGTGCCTTCCTTTTAGGTGACCTGATTTGCTCCCTCCCTTCATCCGTGTCCTAAATCTTTGGTATTGGTTCCCACAAGTAAGGATGACGCCGTGGACCGGACACACCTATGTTGGAGAAAACAGAATTTATGTTTACCTGATAAATTACTTTCTCCAACGGTGTGTCCGGTCCACGGCCCGCCCTGGTTTTTTAATCAGGTCTGATAATTTATTTTCTTTAACTACAGTCACCACGGTATCATATGGTTTCTCCTATGCAAATATTCCTCCTTAACGTCGGTCGGATGACTGGGGTAGGCGGAGCCTAGGAGGGATCATGTGACCAGCTTTGCTGGGCTCTTTGCCATTTCCTGTTGGGGAAGAGAATATCCCACAAGTAAGGATGACGCCGTGGACCGGACACACCGTTGGAGAAAGTAATTTATCAGGTAAACATAAATTCTGTTTTTATTTTATTTATTTTGGTGCTAGTAGGCCTGTTCTTTTGACCACAGCCACAGCAGATGGTAATGGTTCCCAGTGGTACTCAGACTACGGACTCCTTCTCTTAGTCCCTACAGCTCCATGGTAATATCTGTTCTGCTCAATTGTATGTAATGTACATAGTGATTACTTCCCTTAAATTAAAAGCATAGCTAAGTTCTATCTATACTTCTAACCCCTGTAATAATCTACACAAACTGTGTGGCTATAGAATCAAGTTTAATATTTATGTTGCTCCATTAATAATCTATGTTGTTGCATATTCCCCACCCATGAACACACTCTGGCATCTGTAGTTATGCCCTGAGTGCTTAAGTGCGAGAATATTAGGAGAAAGTGCTAGGGGAGGCTGGCCCTATACTAGTGCTATTATGTGTAGTCTCCCTCCTCATAATTTTGTAAATTAGCTATTTCTCCAACATAGGTGTGTCCGGTCCACGGCGTCATCCTTACTTGTGGGATATTCTCTTCCCCAACAGGAAATGGCAAAGAGCCCAGCAAAGCTGGTCACATGATCCCTCCTAGGCTCCGCCTACCCCAGTCATTCTCTTTGCCGTTGTACAGGCAACATCTCCACGGAGATGGCTTAGAGTTTTTTAGTGTTTAACTGTAGTTTTTCATTATTCAATCAAGAGTTTGTTATTTTCAAATAGTGCTGGTACGTACTATTTACTCAGAAACAGAAAAGAGATGAAGAATTCTGTTTGTATGAGGAAAATGATTTTAGCAACCGTAACTAAAATCCATGGCTGTTCCACACAGGACTGTTGAGAGCAATTAACTTCAGTTGGGGGAACAGTTTGCAGTCCCTTGCTGCTTGAGGTATGACACATTCTAACAAGACGATGTAATGCTGGAAGCTGTCATTTTCCCTATGGGATCCGGTAAGCCATGTTTATTACGATTGTAAATAAGGGCTTCACAAGGGCTTATTTAGACTGTAGACTTTTTTTGGGCTAAATCGATTGATATTAACACTTATTTAGCCTTGAGGAATCATTTATTCTGGGTATTTTGATATAATAATATCGGCAGGCACTGTTTTAGACACCTTATTCTTTAGGGGCTTTCCCAAAGCATAGGCAGAGTCTCATTTTCGCGCCGGTGTTGCGCACTTGTTTTTGAGAGGCATGGCATGCAGTCGCATGTGAGAGGAGCTCTGATACTTATAAAAGACTTCTGAAGGCGTCATTTGGTATCGTATTCCCCTTTGGGTTTGGTTGGGTCTCAGCAAAGCAGATACCAGGGACTGTAAAGGGGTTAAAGCTTAAAACGGCTCCGGTTCCGTTATTTTAAGGGTTAAAGCTTCCAAAATTGGTGTGCAATATTTTCAAGGCTTTAAGACACTGTGGTGAAAATTTGGTGAATTTTGAACAATTCCTTCATGTTTTTTCGCAATTGCAGTAATAAAGTGTGTTCAGTTTAAAATTTAAAGTGACAGTAACGGTTTTATTTTAAAACGTTTTTTGTACTTTCTTATCAAGTTTATGCCTGTTTAACATGTCTGAACTACCAGATAGACTGTGTTCTGAATGTGGGGAAGCCAGAATTCCTATTCATTTAAATAAATGTGATTTATGTGATAATGACAATGATGCCCAAGATGATTCCTCAAGTGAGGGGAGTAAGCATGGTACTGCATCATTCCCTCCTTCGTCTACACGAGTCTTGCCCACTCAGGAGGCCCCTAGTACATCTAGCGCGCCAATACTCCTTACTATGCAACAATTAACGGCTGTAATGGATAATTCTGTCAAAAACATTTTAGCCAAAATGAACCCTTGTCAGCGTAAGCGTGGATGCTCTGTTTTAGTTACTGAAGAGCATGACGACGCTGATATTAATATCTCTGAAGGGCCCCTAACCCAATCTGAGGGGGCCAGGGAGGTTTTGTCTGAGGGAGAAATTACTGATTTAGGGAACATTTCTCAGCAGGCTGAATCTGATGTGATTACATTTAAATTTAAATTGGAACATCTCCGCATTTTGCTTAAGGAGGTATTATCCACTCTGGATGATTGTGAAAATTTGGTCATCCCAGAGAAACTATGTAAAATGGACAAGTTCCTAGAGGTGCCGGGGCTCCCAGAAGCTTTTCCTATACCCAAGCGGGTGGCGGACATTGTTAATAAAGAATGGGAAAGGCCCGGTATTCCTTTCGTCCCTCCCCCCATATTTAAAAAATTGTTTCCTATGGTCGACCCCAGAAAGGACTTATGGCAGTCAGTCCCCAAGGTCGAGGGAGCGGTTTCTACTTTAAACAAACGCACCACTATTCCCATAGAGGATAGTTGTGCTTTCAAAGATCCTATGGATAAAAAATTAGAAGGTTTGCTTAAAAAGATGTTTGTTCAGCAGGGTTACCTTCTACAACCCATTTCATGCATTGTCCCTGTCACTACAGCCGCATATTTCTGGTTTGATGAACTGATTAAGGTGCTCGATAGTGACTCTCCTCCTTATGAGGAGATTATGGACAGAATCAATGCTCTCAAATTGGCTAATTCTTTCACTCTAGACGCCTCTTTGCAATTGGCTAAGTTAGCGGCTAAGAATTCTGGGTTTGCTATTGTGGCGCGCAGAGCGCTTTGGTTGAAATCTTGGTCGGCTGATGCGTCTTCCAAGAACAAGCTACTAAACATTCCTTTCAAGGGGAAAACGCTGTTTGGTCCTGACTTGAAAGAGATTATCTCTGATATCACTGGGGGTAAGGGCCACGCCCTCCCTCAGGATCGGCCTTTCAAGGCAAAAAATAGACCTAATTTTCGTCCCTTTCGTAAAAACGGACCAGCCCAAGGTGCTACGTCCTCTAAGCAAGAGGGTAATACTTCTCAGGCCAAGCCAGCTTGGAGACCAATGCAAGGCTGGAACAAGGGAAAGCAGGCCAAGAAACCTGCCACTGCTACCAAGACAGCATGAAATATTGGCCCCCGATCCGGGACCGGATCTGGTGGGGGGCAGACTCTCTCTCTTCGCTCAGGCTTGGGCAAGAGATGTTCTGGATCCTTGGGCGCTAGAAATAGTCTCCCAGGGTTATCTTCTGGAATTCAAGGGACTTCCCCCAAGGGGGAGGTTCCACAGGTCTCAGTTGTCTTCCGACCACATAAAAAGACAGGCGTTCTTACATTGTGTAGAAGACCTGTTAAAAATGGGAGTGATTCATCCTGTTCCATTAAGAGAACAAGGGATGGGGTTCTACTCCAATCTGTTCATAGTTCCCAAAAAAGAGGGAACGTTCAGACCAATCCTAGATCTCAAGATCTTAAACAAATTTCTCAAGGTCCCATCGTTCAAGATGGAAACCATTCGAACTATCCTTCCTTCCATCCAGGAAGGTCAATTCATGACCACGGTGGATTTAAAGGATGCGTATCTTCATATTCCTATCCACAAGGAACATCATCGGTTCCTAAGGTTTGCATTCCTGGACAAACATTACCAGTTCGTGGCGCTTCCTTTCGGATTAGCCACTGCTCCAAGGATTTTCACAAAGGTACTAGGGTCCCTTCTAGCGGTGCTAAGACCAAGGGGCATTGCAGTAGTACCCTACCTGGACGACATTCTGATTCAAGCGTCGTCCCTCCCTCGAGCAAAGGCTCACACGGACATCGTCCTGGCCTTTCTCAGATCTCACGGCTGGAAAGTGAACGTGGAAAAGAGTTCTCTATCCCCGTCAACAAGGGTTCCCTTCTTGGGAACAATTATAGATTCCTCAGAAATGAGGATTTTTCTAACAGAGGCCAGAATAACAAAGCTTCTGGACTCTTGTCGGATACTTCATTCCGTTCCTCTTCCTTCCGTAGCTCAGTGCATGGAAGTGATCGGGTTGATGGTAGCGGCAATGGACATAGTTCCTTTTGCGCGCATTCATCTAAGACCATTACAACTGTGCATGCTCAGTCAGTGGAATGGGGACTATACAGACTTGTCTCCAAAGATACAAGTAAATCAGAGAACCAGAGACTCACTCCGTTGGTGGCTGTCCCTGGACAACCTGTCACAAGGGATGACATTCCGCAGACCAGAGTGGGTCATTGTCACGACCGACGCCAGTCTGACGGGCTGGGGCGCGGTCTGGGGATCCCTGAAAGCTCAGGGTCTTTGGTCTCGGGAAGAATCTCTTCTACCGATAAATATTCTGGAACTGAGAGCGATATTCAATGCTCTCAAGGCTTGGCCTCAGCTAGCGAGGACCAAGTTCATACGGTTTCAATCAGACAACATGACGACTGTTGCGTACATCAACCATCAGGGGGGAACAAGGAGTTCCCTAGCGATGGAGGAAGTGACCAAGATTATTCTATGGGCGGAGTCTCACTCCTGCCACCTGTCTGCTATCCACATCCCGGGAGTGGAAAATTGGGAAGCGGATTTTCTGAGTCGTCAGACATTGCATCCGGGGGAGTGGGAACTCCATCCGGAAATCTTTGCCCTAGTCACTCAGCTGTGGGGCATTCCAGACATGGATCTAATGGCCTCTCGTCAGAACTTCAAAGTTCCCTGTTACGGGTCCAGATCCAGGGATCCCAAGGCGGCTCTAGTGGATGCACTAGTAGCACCTTGGACCTTCAAACTAGCTTATGTGTTTCCGCCGTTTCCTCTCATTCCCAGGCTGGTAGCCAGGATCAATCAGGAGAGGGCGTCGGTGATCTTGATAGCTCCTGCGTGGCCACGCAGGACTTGGTATGCAGATCTGGTGAATATGTCATCGGCTCCACCTTGGAAGCTACCTTTGAGACGAGACCTTCTTGTTCAGGGTCCGTTCGAACATCCGAATCTGGTTTCACTCCAGCTGACTGCCTGGAGATTGAACGCTTGATTTTATCGAAGCGAGGTTTCTCAGATTCTGTTATCGATACTCTTGTTCAGGCCAGAAAGCCTGTAACTAGAAAGATTTACCACAAAATTTGGAAAAAATATATCTGTTGGTGTGAATCTAAAGGATTCCCTTGGGACAAGGTTAAGATTCCTAGGATTCTATCCTTCCTTCAAGAAGGATTGGAAAAAGGATTATCGGCAAGTTCCCTGAAGGGACAGATTTCTGCCTTGTCGGTGTTACTTCACAAAAAGCTGGCAGCTGTGCCAGATGTTCAAGCCTTTGTTCAGGCTTTGGTTAGAATTAAGCCTGTTTACAAACCTTTGACTCCTCCTTGGAGTCTCAATTTAGTTCTTTCAGTTCTTCAGGGGGTTCCGTTTGAACCCTTACATTCCGTTGATATTAAGTTATTATCTTGGAAAGTTTTGTTTTTAGTTGCAATTTCTTCTGCTAGAAGAGTTTCAGAATTATCTGCTCTGCAGTGTTCCCCTCCTTTTCTGGTGTTCCATGCAGATAAGGTGGTTTTACGTACTAAACCTGGTTTTCTTCCGAAAGTTGTTTCTAACAAAAACATTAACCAGGAGATTATCGTGCCTTCTCTGTGTCCGAAACCAGTTTCAAAGAAGGAACGTTTGTTGCACAATTTGGATGTTGTTCGCGCTCTAAAATTCTATTTAGATGCTACAAAGGATTTTAGACAAACATCTTCCTTGTTTGTTGTTTATTCAGGTAAAAGGAGAGGTCAAAAAGCAACTTCTACCTCTCTCTCTTTTTGGATTAAAAGCATCATCAGATTGGCTTACGAGACTGCCGGACGGCAGCCTCCCGAAAGAATCACAGCTCATTCCACTAGGGCTGTGGCTTCCACATGGGCCTTCAAGAACGAGGCTTCTGTTGATCAGATATGTAGGGCAGCGACTTGGTCTTCACTGCACACTTTTACCAAATTTTACAAGTTTGATACTTTTGCTTCTTCTGAGGCTATTTTTGGGAGAAAGATTTTGCAAGCCGTGGTGCCTTCCATTTAGGTGACCTGATTTGCTCCCTCCCTTCATCCGTGTCCTAAAGCTTTGGTATTGGTTCCCACAAGTAAGGATGACGCCGTGGACCGGACACACCTATGTTGGAGAAAACAGAATTTATGTTTACCTGATAAATTTCTTTCTCCAACGGTGTGTCCGGTCCACGGCCCGCCCTGGTTTTTTTAATCAGGTCTGATAATTTATTTTCTTTAACTACAGTCACCACGGTACCATATGGTTTCTCCTATGCTAATATTCCTCCTTAACGTCGGTCGAATGACTGGGGTAGGCGGAGCCTAGGAGGGATCATGTGACCAGCTTTGCTGGGCTCTTTGCCATTTCCTGTTGGGGAAGAGAATATCCCACAAGTAAGGATGACGCCGTGGACCGGACACACCGTTGGAGAAAGAAATTTATCAGGTAAACATAAATTCTGTTTTCACCGGCGTCAGGGTTGCTACCGTAGATTTCTAGATTGTCTTATGCAGGGTGCAGCATTGGCCCTTCTTTTAGCGAGCTTGTTCCAATATATCTTCAGGTGCCCTTAAAACTTTCAAAATAGATATGGCATTCTGATTACTAATTTGCTTACCATACACAAAATATCACCTCCCCCCCCCCACACACTTTAATAAACCTCCTATACTAGGAGTGTTAAATACGCGGTTTGTCTCGTCTATACCGCACCCTATCTCCCTTTCTTATAAGCATATCTTGTAGAACAACATAACATTGACCCTATCCTACCCCCAAGCTCAACAAGATTTTTTTTATCACTATATATATATATATATATATATATATATATATATATATATATATATATATATAATGAGCTGAATGTTAACTTTTGAAAAATGAGGTTCTAACTCTAATACATACTGCAACATTTATGCTGTTTTAATGCTTTTTGTTTTTATTGTTAAGATATTATTGCAATGTAACAGCTAGCAATATGTAATTTCTCACATTGTCTGTACATGATTATATTGTTTGAAAACCTCAACAAAAATATTAAATAAAAAAAAAAAAGGCGTTCTTACGCTGTTTAAGAGATCTCTCCTCCATGGGAGTAATTTGCCCCGTTCCAATACAGTGGCAGGGGTTTTACTAAAATTTCTTTGTAGTTCCCAAAAAAGAGGGAACGTTCCGACCCATTTTATATCTCAAAAGGTCTAAACAAGTTTCTCAGAGTTCCTTCCTTCAAGATGGAGACTGTTCGGACAATTCTTCCATTGATCCAAGAGGGTCAATATATGACTACCGTGGATTTAAAGGATGCATACATTACTATTCCTATCCACAGAGATCATCACAAGTTCCTGAGGTTTGCCTTTCTGGACAAACATTTTCAGTTTGTGGCCCTTCCTTTCGGTCTGGCATGGCACCCAGAATTTTCACAAAGGTTCTGGGGTCTCTGCTAGCGGTTCTCAGGCCGTGGGGCATTGCAGTGGTGCCTTATCTGGACGATATTCTGATCCAGGCATCGTCCTATCAGCTAACAAAGTCTCATACCGACATTGTTCTGTACTTTCTAAGGGCTCACAGTTGGAAGGTGAATCTAGAAAAGAGTTCACTAATTCCACAGAAAAGGGTTTCTTTCCTGGGAACTCTGATAGACTCTCTATCCATGAAAATCTTTTTGACGGAAGTCAGAAAGTTAAAGATTCTGAATACATGCCGAACCCTTCAGTCCAATCCTCGGGCGTCAGTGGCTCAGTACATGGATGTAATTGGATTGATGGTGGCAGTAATGGACATCATTCCGTTTGCTTGTTTTCATCTCAGACCTCTACAACTGAGCATGCTCAGTCAATGGAATGGAGATTATGCAAATCTGTCTCCTCAAATAGATCTGGATCAGGAGACAAGGGACTCTCTTCTTTGGTGGTTGTCGCCGGCTCATCTGTCCCAAGGGACGTGCTTCCGCAGACCCTCATAGGTGATAGTGACAGCGGACGCCAGCCTGATAGAATGGGGTGCAGTCTGGAACTCCCTGAAGGCTCAGGGTGTGTGGACTCGGTCGGAGTCTCTACTTCCCATCAATATTCTGGAGTTGAGAGCAATATTCAATGCGCTTCAGGCTTGGCCTCATTTGGCTTCGGCCAAATTCATCAGATTCCTGTCGAACAACATCACAACTGTGGCTTACATCAATCATCAGGGAGGAACAAGGAGTTCCTTAGCGATGACAGAAGTATCCAAGATAATTCAGTGGGCGGAAGCTCACTCTTGTTATCTGTCGGCAATCTACATCCCAGGAGTGGACAACTGGGATGCTTAATTTTTGAGCAGAAAGACGTTTCATCCGGGGGAATGGGAACTCCATCCGGAGGTCTTTGCCAAACAGATTCTCAGATGGGGCAGGCCGGAGCTGGATCGTATGGCGTCTCGTCAGAATGCTAGGCTTCCGAGATACAGATCCAGGTCCAGGGATCCTCAGGCCGAACTGATAGATGCCTTGGCAGTGCCTTGGTCGTTCAACCTAGCCTATGTGTTTCCTCCGTTTGCTCTCCTTCCCCGGGTGATTGCTCGAGTCAAACAGGAGAGGGCTTCGGTGATCCTCATCGTTCCTGCGTGGCCTTGCAGGATTTGGTATGCCGATCTGGTGGACATGTCATCTCTGCCACTGTGGAAGCTTCCATTGAGGCAGAACCTTCTCATTTAGGGACCCTTCCATCATCTGACTCTAATTTCTCTGCAGCTGACTACTTGGAGATTGAACACTTGATTTTATCTAAGCGAGGGTTCTCTGATTCGGTCATTGATACCTTGATTCAGGCACGCAAGCCTGTTACTAGAAAAAAATTACCATAAGATATGGCGTAAATATCTTTATTGGTGCGAATCCAAGGGCTACTCATGGAGTAGGGTTAGGATTCCCAGGATTTTCTTTTCTCCAAGAAGGATTGGAGAAAGAGTTGTCAGCAAGTTCCTTGAAGGGACAGATTTCTGCTTTGTCTCTTTTGCTACACTAGCGTCTGGCAGATATTCCAGATGTTCAATCTTTTTTTCAGACTCTGACTAAAATCAGGCCTGTGTTTAGACCAATTGCTCCTCCTTGGAGTTTGAATTTAGTTCTTAATGTTCTTCAAGGGGTTCCGTTTGAACCTATGCATTCCATAGATATTAAGTTATTATCTTGGAAGGTTTTATTTTTGGTTACTATTTCTTCTGCTCGCAGAGTTTCTGAGCTTTTGGCATTACAATGTGATTCTCCTTATCTTATTTTCCATGCAGATAAGGTAGTGTTGCGTACCAAACCTGGTTTTCTTCCTAAGGTTGTTTCAAATAAAAAATTAAAGGGCCATAATGCCCAAATGTTTAAACACTTGAAAGTGATGCAGCATAGCTGTAAAAAGCTGACTAGAAAATATCTCCTGTACATCTCTATGTAAAAAAGAAAGATATTTTACCTCAAAAGTTCATCAGTAGCCACCTCCCATTGTAAAGGATTTCTAAGCAGCAATTTTGTGTGTCTGTCCTGGGACAGCTGAAAGGATGAGCCTTGTGAACTCTCATATTATTTCACCAATCAAGTAAAGGAAGCTTACTATGAAATCTCATGAGAGTTAAGTCAAATCTCATGAGATCACAGTAAGAGTTCATGACCTCTGCACTGCTGATGCTAATTGGCTGCTGTTCATTTCTTCATTTTTTTTTATTTTTACCTGCAGCTGGGAGCAGGTGAAGTATAACTTTTTACACAGAACTTACTCTGCTGAGCTGAGGAAATTGTGAGGTAAAATATCTTCCTTTTTTACATAGAGATGCTCAGGTGATATTTTCCTGTCAGCTTTTTACAGTTATACTGCATCAGTTTCAAGTGATTTAGCATATGAGTATTATGTCCCTTTAATCAGGAAATTGTTGTTCCTTCCTTGTGTCCTAATCCTCCTTTTAAGAAGGAGCGACTGCTACATAATTTGGACGTGGTCCGTGCCTTGAAGTTTTACTTACAGGCGATTAAGGAGTTTCGTCAATCTTCTTCCCTGTTTGTTGTTTTTTCTGGGAAACGTAGGGGTCAGAAAGCTACGGCTACCTCTTTCTTTTTGGCTGAAGAGTATCATCCATCTTGCATATGAGACTGCTGGACAGCAGCCTCCCGAACGTATTACGGCTCATTCCACTAGGGCTGTGGCTTTCTCATGGGCATTTAAACATGATGCTTCTGAGGAAAAGATTTGCAAAGCTGCGACTTGATCTTCTCTTCACACTTTTTCAAAATTTTACAAATTTTATACTTTTGCCTCGTCCGAGGCTGTTTTGGGGAGAAAGGTTCTTCAAGCAGTGGTGTCTTCCGTTTAGTTTCCTGCCTTTCATTCGTGTCCTATAGCTTTGGTATTGTATCCCATAAGTAAGGATGAAATCCGTGGACTCGTCGTATCTTGTAAAAGAAAAGGAAATTCATACTTACCTGATAAATTTATTTCTTTTACAATATGATGAGTCCACGACCCACCCTGTTTTTTTCTAAGACAGGTCTTTATTTTTGTTAAACTTCAGTCACCTCTGCACCTTTGGCTTTTCCTTTCTCTTCCTAACGTCGATCGAGTGACTGGAGTGGGAGGGAAGGGAGGAGCTATATATACAGCTCTGCTGTGGTGCTCTTTGTCTCCTCCTGCTGACCAGGAGGCGATAACCCATAATTGAGGATGAAATCCGTGGACTCGTCGTATCATAAAATAAATAAATTTATCAGGTAAGCATAAATTTCCTTTTTATTTTGATAGGGCTATTAGTTAGGTGTAATTAGTTTAAATATCTGATAATTTCTTTTTTTTATTTTGTTTAATTTAGTGTTTGTTTTTTGTAATTTAGGTAATTGTATTTAATAAATGTAATTTATTTAATTGTAGTGTAAAGTTAGGTGTTAGTGTAACTGAGGTTAAGTTTTATTTTACAGGTAAATTTGTATTTATTTTAGCTAGGTAGTTAGTAAATAGTTAACTATTCTACCTAGTTAAAATAAATACAAATTTACCTGTAAAATAAAAATAAACCCTAGGCTAGCTAAAATGTAACTATTAGTTATATTTTAGTTAGCTTAGGGTTTATTTTACAGGTAATTATTTTGTTTTAAATAGAAATTATTTAGGTAATGATAGTAATTTTTATTTAGATTTATTTTAATTAAATTTAAGTTAGGGGATGTTAGGGTTAGACTTAGGTTTAAGGGTTAATAAATTTAGTATAGTGGCAGCGACGGGGTGGGAGATTAGGGGTTAATAAATGTAGGTAGGTGGCGGCAATGTTAGGGGCAGCAGATTAGGGGTTAATAACATTTAACTAGTGTTTGTGATGTGGGAGTGCGGCGGTTTAGGGGTTAATATGTTTATTATAGTGGAGGCGATGTCCGAAGTGGCAGATTAGGGGTTAATAAATATGATGTCGGGGGCGGCAGATTACTAGTTAATGAGTGTAAAATTAGGGGTGTTTAGACTCGGGGTTCATGTTAGGGTGTTAAGTGTAAACATTAATTTTGTTTCCCTATAGGAATCAGTGGGGCTGCATTACTGAGCTTTTTGCTGCATTTTTGCAGGTGTTAGGCTTTTTTTCAGCCGGCTCTCCTCATTGATGTCTATGGGGAAATTATGCACGAGCACGTAAAACCAGCTTTCAGCAGCACTGGTATTGGAGTGCAGTATGGAGCTTAATTTTGCTTTACGCTCACTTCTTGACTGTTAATGCCGGGTTTTTGTAGACCTGTAATACCAGCGCTGTAGGGAAGTGAGCGGTGACAATAACTTGCAAGTTACTACCACACCCCTCATAACACAAAACTCGTAATCTAGCCGAATGTGATTATTTCAAACATAATATCCTATGCTAATGTTATAGCTAATAGATCTGAATACTATCACAAGTGAAACCTAGTATTTCCACTCACTATATATTTATATAAAACACAATAATTTGCGTTAGACATATACTTGTTTGCAATCTTACGGCTAGATTACGAGTTTTGCCTGGGAGGACAAAATGTGAGCGGTACACCCTATACCGTCAAGATTTGTACCGCCATCTAAAGTCAGTAGTTATGAGTTTTACGTTACAAATCTGTAGCATAAAATTCATAACTAAAGTGCTAAAAAGTACACTAACACCCATAAACTACCTATTAACTCCTAAACCGAGGCCCTCCCACATCGCAAACACTGTAATAAAATGATTAACCCCTAATCTTCCGCTCCGGACATCACCGCTACTATAATAAACCTATTAACCCCTAAACTGCTGCATTCCCGTATTGCAAACACTAGTTAAATATTTTTAACTCCTAATCTGCCACCCCCAACGTCACCGCCACCACTATACTAAAGTTATTAACCCCTAAACCTTACCCTAAGTCTAACCCTAACACCCCTAACTTTAATATAATTAAAATAAATCTAAATAAAAATTACTGTCATTAACTAAATAATTCCTATTTAAAACTAAATGCTTACCTGTAAAATAAACCCTAAGCTAGCTTCAATATAACTAATAGTTACATTGTAGCTATTTTAGGTTTTATTTTTATTTCAAAGCTAAGTTTGTATTTATTTTAACTAGGCAGACTAGTTAGTGAATAGTTATTAACTATTTACTAACTACCTAGTTAAAATACAAATTTACCTGTAAAATAAGACCTAAACTGTCTTACACTAACACCTAACATTACTCTAATTAATGTAATTTATTTAATTGTAAATACAATGAACTAAATTACAAATAAAAATAAACACTAAATTACACAAAATAAAAAAAAAAAATGTATCAAATATTTAAACAAATTACACCTAATCTAATAGCCCTATCAAAATAAAAAAGCCCCCCCCCAAAAAAAAAAAAAAAAAAAAAGAAAGAAACCCAAGCCTAAATTAAACTGCCAATAGCCTTTTGCGGGGCATTGCCCCAAATAAATCAGCTCTTTTACCTGTAAAATAAAATACAAACAACCCCAGACAGTTAAACCCACCACCCACACAACCAAGCCCGCCAAATAAAATCATATCTAAAAAGCCTAAGCTCCCTATTGTCCTGAAAAAAGGGCATTTGGATGGGCATTGCTCTTAAAAGGGCATTTAGCGGTTTTCCATTGCCCAAAACCTAAACTAAAAATTAAACCCACCCAATAAACCCTTAAACAAACACTAACCCCCGAAGATCCACTTACAGTTTTTGAAGACCGGACATCCATCCTCATCAACCCGGGAGAACTCTTCATCCAAGCAGGCAGAAGTCCTCAACGAATCCTGGAGAAGTCTTAATCCAAGCGACAAGAAGTGGTCTTCCAGACGAGCAGAATTCTATCATCCAATCAGAATTAAAGTTGAAAAAAAAATCAGCCAATAGGATTGAGCTCACATTCTATTGGCCGATTGGAACAGCCAATAAAATGCAAGCTCAATCCTATTGGCTGATTGGATCAGCCAATAGGATTGAAGCTCTATCCTATTGGCTGATTGCATCAGCCAATAGGATTTTTTCAACTTTAACCCCTGACTAATGACTAGACCATCTTTCAATTTTCTTACCCTTAAGGACAAGGGCTATTTTTACATTTCTGCAGTGTTTGTGTTTAGCTGTAATTTTCCACTTACTCATTTACTGTACCCACATATATTATATACAGTTTTTCTCGCCATTAAATGGACTTTCTAAAGATACCATTTTTTTCATCATATCTTATATTTTACTATAAAAAAAATATAAAATATGTGGAAAAATGGAAAAAAAAAAACGCACTTTTTCTAACTTTGACCCCCAAAATCTGTTACACATTTACAACCACCAAAAAAAAAACATGCTAAATAGTTTCTAAATTTTGTCCTGAGTTTAGAAATACCCAATGTTAACAATTTCTTTGCTTTTTTTTGTGCAAGTTATATGGCAATAAATACAAGTAGCACTTTGCTATTTCCAAACCACTTTTCTCTTGTTAAGTGTATCCAGTCCACGGATCATCCATTACTTATGGGATATTCTCCTTCCCAACAGGAAGTTGCAAGAGGATCACCCACAGCAGAGCTGCTATATAGCTCCTCCCCTAACTGCCATATCCAGTCATTCTCTTGCAACCCTCAACAAAGATGGAGGTCGTAAGAGGAGATTGGTGCTTTATACTTAGTTTATTTCTTCAATCAAAAGTTTGTTATTTTTAAATGGTACCGGAGTGTGCTGTTTATCTCAGGCAGTATTTAGAAGAATAATCTGCCTGCATTTTCTATGATCTTAGCAGAAGTAACTAAGATCCATGGCTGTTCTCACATATTCTGAGGAGTGAGGTAACTTCAGAGAGGGAATGGCGTGCAGGTTTTCCTGCAATAAGGTATGTGCAGTTAATATTTTTCTAGGGATGGAATTTGCTAGAAAATGCTGCTTATACCGGATTAATGTAAGTAAAGCCTTAAATGCAGTGATAGCTACTGGTATCAGGCTTATTAATAGAGATGCATACTCTTATAAAAATGTAATATAAAAAGTTTGCTGGCATGTTAATCGTTTTTATATATGTTTGGTGACAAAACTTATTGGGGCCTAGTTTTTTTCCACATGGCTGGTTTGATTTCTGCCTAGAGACAGTTTCCTGAAGCTTTCCACTGTTGCAATATGAGTGGGAAGGGCCTATTTTAGTGCTTTTCTGTGCAGCTAAAAATACTGACAGAGACATTCAGCTTCCCTCTGCATGATACAGGACATCTCTGAAGGGCTCAAAAGGCTTCAAAGTCGTGTTTGAGGAGGGTAACAACCACAGTAGACTGTGGCAGTTGTTGTGACTGTGTTTAAAAAAACGTTTTTGTCATTTATTATTCCGTTTTTGGTATTAAGGGGTTAATCATCCATTTGCAAGTGGGTGCAATGCTCTGCTGACTTGTTACATACACTGTAAAATTTTGGTAGTGTAACTGCCTTTTTTCACTGTTATTTCAAATTTTGTCAAAATTTGTTTCTCTTAAAGGCACAGTAACGTTTTTTATATTGCTTGTTAACTTGCCTTAAAGTGTTTTCCAAGCTTGCTAGTCTCATTGCTAGTCTGTACAAACATGTCTGAAACAGAGGATACTTGTTCATTATGTTTAAAAGCCATGGTGGAGCCCCATAGGAGAATGTGTCCTAAATGTATTGATTTCACCTTAAACAGTAAAGATCAGTCTTTATCTATAAAATAATTGTCACCAGAGGGGTCTGTCGAGGGGGAAGTTATGCCGACTAACTCTCCCCACGTATCGGACCCTTCACCTCCCGCTCAAGGGACGCACGCTAATATGGCGCCAAGTACATCAGGGACGCCCATAGCGATTACTTTGCAGGACATGGCTGCAATCATGAATAATACCCTGTCAGAGGTATTATCCAGATTGCCTGAATTGAGAGGCAAGCGCAATAGCTCTGGGGTTAGACGAGATACAGAGCGCGTAGATGCTGTAAGAGCCATGTCTGATACTGCGTCACAATATGCAGAACCTGAGGACGGAGAGCTTAAAATTTAAGCTTGAGAACCTCCGTGTATTGCTTGGGGAGGTATTAGCTACTCTGAATGACTGTGACACAATTGCAGTGCCAGAGAAATTGTGTAGGCTGGATAAATACTATGCAGTGCCGGTGAGTACAGATGTTTTTCCAATACCTAAAAGGCTTACAGAAATTATTAGTAAGGAGTGGGATAGGCCCGGTGTGACCTTTTCCCCACCACCTATATTTAGAAAAATGTTTCCAACAGATGCCACTACACGGGACTTATGGCAGACGGTCCCTAAGGTGGAGGGAGCAGTTTCTACTTTAGCAAAGCGTACCACTATCCCGGTTGAGGACAGTTGTGCTTTTTCAGATCCAATGGATAAAAAAATTAGAGGGTTACCTTAAGAAAATGTTTATTCAACAAGGTTTTATTTTACAGCCCCTTGCATGCATTGCGCCTGTCACTGCTGCGGCGGCATTCTGGTTTGAGGCCCTGGAAGAGGCCGTCCATACAGCTCCATTGACTGAAATTGTTGACAAGCTTAGAACTCTTAAGCTAGCTAACTCATTTGTTTCTGATGCCATTGTTCATTTGACTAAACTAACGGCTAAGAATTCCGGATTCACCATCCAGGCGTGTAGGGCGCTATGGCTCAAAACCTGGTCAGCTGACGTGACTTCAAAGTCTAAATTACTCAACATTCCTTTCAAGGGGCAGACCTTATTCGGGCCTGGTTTGAAAGAAATTATTGCTGACATTACAGGAGGTAAGGGTCATACCCTTCCTCAGGACAGGGCCAAATAAAAGGCCAAACAGTCTAAATTTTGTGCCTTTCAAAATTTCAAGGCAGGTGCAGCATCAACTTCCTCTGCTTCAAAACAAGAGGGAACTTTTGCTCAATCCAAGCAGGCCTGGAAACCTAACCAGTCCTGGAACAAGGGCAAGCAGGCCAGAAAGCCTGCTGCTGCCTCTAAGACAGCATGAAGGAGCGGCCCCCTATCCGACAACGGATCTAGTAGGGGGCAGACTCTCTTCGCCCAGGCGTGGGCAAGAGATGTTCAGGATCCCTGGGCGTTGAAGATCATATCTCAGGGATATCTTCTGGACTTCAAAGCTTCTCCTCCGCAAGGGAGATTTCACCTTTCAAGATTATCTGCAAACCAGATAAAGAAAGAGGCATTCCTAAGCTGCGTACAAGATCTCCTTGTAATTGGAGTGATCCATCCAGTTCCGCGGACGGAACAAGGACAGGGGTTTTATTCAAATTTGTTTGCGGTTCCCAAAAAAGAGGGAACCTTCAGACCAATTTTGGATTTAAAGATCCTAAACAAATTCCTAAGGGTTCCGTCATTCAAGATGGAAACTATTCGAACCATTTTACCCATGATCCAAGAGGGTCAGTACATGACCACAGTGGACTTAAAGGATGCCTACCTTCACATTCCGATTCACAAGAATCATCATCAGTTCCTGAGGTTTGCCTTTCTAGACAGGCATTACCAGTTTGTAGCTCTTCCATTCGGGTTGGCTACAGCCCCAATAATTTTTACAAAGGTTCTGCGCTCACTTCTGGCGGTCCTAAGACCGGGAGGCATAGCGGTGGCTCCTTACCTGGATGACATCCTGATACAGGCGTCAAGCTTTCAAATTGCCAAATCTCATACAGAGATAGTTCTGGCATTCCTGAGGTCGCATGGGTGGAAATTGAACGAAGATAATAGTTCTCTATCTCCTCTCACAAGGGTTTCCTTCCTAGGGACTCTAATAGATTCTGTAGAAATGAAAATTTACCTGACGGAGTCCAGGTTATCAAAACTTCTAAATGCTTGCCGTGTTCTTCACTCCATTCCGCGCCCCTCGGTGGCTCAGTGCATTGAAGTAATCGGCTTAATGGTAGCGGCGATGGACATAGTGCCATTTGCGCGCCTGCATCTCAGACCGCTGCAATTATGCATGCTCAGTCAGTGGAATGGGGATTACAGAGATTTGTCCCATCTACTAAATCTGGATCAGGAAACCAGAGATTTTCTTTTCTGGTGGTTATCTCGGGCCCATCTGTCCAAGGGTATGACCTTTCGCAGACCAGATTGGACAATTGTAACAACAGATGCCAGCCTTCTAGGTTGGGGTGCAGTCTGGAACTCCCTGAAGGCTCAGGGTTCATGGACTCAGGAGGAGAAACTCCTCCCAATAAATATTCTGGAGTTAAGAGCAATATTCAATGCTCTTCTGGCTTGGCCTCAGCTAGCAACACTGAGGTTCATCAGATTTCAGTCGGACAACATCACGACTGTGGCTTACATCAACCATCAAGGGGGAACCAGGAGTTCCCTAGCAATGTCAGAGGTCTCCGAGATAATTCGCTGGGCAGAGACTCACTCCTGCCACCTGTCAGCGATCCATATCCCAGTTGTAGAGAACTGGGAGGCGGATTTTCTAAGTCGTCAGACTTTTCATTCGGGGGAATGGGACTCCATCCGGAGGTGTTTGTTCAATTGGTTCTCCGTTGGGGCAAACCAGAATTGGATCTCATGGCGTCTCGCCAGAACGCCAAGCTTCCTTGTTACGGATCCAGGTCCAGGGACCCAGAAGCGGCATTGAGAAATGCTTTAGCAGCGCCTTGGTTCTTCAACCTGGCTTATGTGTTTCCACTGTTTCCTCTGCTCCCTCGACTGATTGCCAGGAAAGAGCATCGGTGATATTGATAGCGCCTGCGTGGCCACACAGGACCTGATATGCAGACCTAGTGGACATGTCATCCTTTCCACCATGGACTCTGCCTCTGAGACAAGACCTTCTAATACAAGGTCCTTTCAATCATCCAAATCTACTTTCTCTGAGACTGACTGCATGGAGATTGAACGCTTGATCCTATCAAAGCGTGGCTTCTCCGAGTCAGTAATTGATACCTTAATACTGGCAGGAAAACCTATCACCAGGAAAATTTACCACAAAATATGGCATAAATATCTTCATTGGTGTGAATCCAAGAATTACTCATGGAGTAGGGTTAGGATTCCTAGGATATTGTCCTTCCTCCAAGAGGGTTTGGACAAAGGATTATCAGCTAGTTCTTTAAAGGGACAGATTTCTGCTCTGTCTATTCTTTTACACAAGCGTCTGGCAGAAGTTCCAGACGTTCAGGCATTTTGTCAGGCTTTAGTTAGAATTAAGCCTGTGTTTAAACCTGTTGCTCCTCCATGGAGCTTAAACTTGGTTCTTAAAGTTCTTCAAGGGGTTCTGTTTGAACCCCTTCATTCTATTGATATCAAACTTCTTTCATGGAAAGTTCTTTTTCTGATGGCTATTTCCTCGGCTCGAAGAGTCTCGGAGTTATCTGCCTTACATTGTGATTCTCCATATCTGATCTTTCATTCAGATAAAGTTGTTCTGTGTACAAAACCTGGGTTTTTACCTATGGTGGTTTCTAACAAGAATATCAATCAAGAGATTGTTGTTCCATCATTATGTCCTAATCTTTCTTCAAAGAAGGAACGTCTTTTGCATAATCTAGACGTAGTCCGTGCCTTGAAGTTTTACTTACAGGCTACTAAAGATTTTCGCCAAACATCTAACCTGTTTGTTGTTTACTCTAGACAGAGGAGAGGTCAGAAGGCCTCTGCAACCTCTTTCTTTTTGGCTTCGGAGTATAATCCGTTTATCCTATGAGACTGCTGGACAGCAGCCTCCTGAAAGGATTACAGCTCATTCTACTAGAGCTGTGGCTTCCACCTGGGCCTTTAAAAATGAGGCCTCTGTTGAACAGATTTGCAAGGCTGCAACTTGGTCTTCCCTTCATACTTTTTCCAAATTTTACAAATTTGATACTTTTGCTTCTTCGGAGGCTGTTTTTGGGAGAAAGGTTCTACAGGCAGTGGTTCCTTCCGTTTAAGTTCCTGCCTTGTCCCTCCCATCATCCGTGTACTTTAGCTTTGGTATTGGTATCCCACAAGTAATGGATGATCCATGGACTGGATACACTTAACAAGAGAAAACATAATTTATGCTTACCTGATAAATTTATTTCTCTTGTAGTGTATCCAGTCCACGGCCCGCCCTGTCCTTTTCAGGCACATCTAAATTTTAATTAAACTACAGTCACCACTGCACCCTATGGTTTCTCCTTTCTCGGTCGAATGACTGGATATGGCAGTGAGGGGAGGAGCTATATAGCAGCTCTGCTGTGGGTGATCCTCTTGCAACTTCCTGTTGGGAAGGAGAATATCCCACAAGTAATGGATGATCCGTGGACTGGATACACTACAAGAGAAATAAATTTATCAGGTAAGCATAAATTATGTTTTTCCAGTTCCTAAGAGAATCTCGGAAATTATTAAGAGGGAATGGGACAGACCAGGTATTCCGTTCTCACCCTCTCCTAATTTCATGAAGATGTATCCCATATCTGACACTGTTCGGGGCTCCTGGCAAACAGTCCCTAAAGTGGAAGTAGCTATATCTACTCTGGCGAAGCATACAACTATTCCTATTGAGGACAGTTGTGCTTTTAAAGACCCTATGGATAGGAAATTGGAGGGTCTCCTAAAGAAATTGTTTATTCATCAGGGTTTCCTCTTACAACCAACGGCCTGCATTGTTTGAGTCACCACTGCGGCGGCCTTCTGGTTTGATGGTTTAGAAGAGTCTCTTAAGACTGAGACTCCTTTAGAGGATATCTTAGATAGAATTAAGGCTCTTAAGCTGGCTAATTCTTTTATTACAGATGCCACCTTTCAGATTGCCAAGTTGGCGTCTAAGAATGCAGGATTTGCTATTTTAGCGCGTAGAGCGTTATGGTTAAAATCTTGGTCTGCTGATGTGTCATCTAAATCAAAGCTTTTGGCTATTCCTTTCAAGGGGAAAACCCTGTTCGGGCCTGACTTGAAGGAAATCATTTCTGACATTACGGGAGGTAAGGGTCATCGCCTACCTTAGGATAGAACTACTAAACTGAGCGGTAAACTAAATAATTTTCGTTCCTTTCGGAACTTTAAAGGAGTCCCCTCTTCTTCCTCGTCTTCCGCCAAGCAGGAAGGGAATTTTGCCCAGACAAAATCAGTCTGGAGACCTAACAAGACTTGGAACAAGTGTAAATAACCCAAGAAGCCCGCTGCTGCTACCAAAACAGCATGAAGGGGCGGCCCCCGATCAGGGACCGGATCTAGTAGGGGCCAGACTTTCTCTCTTTGCCCAGGCTTTGGCAATTGATGTTCAGGACCCCTGGGCACTGGAAATTGTGACCCACCGGTAGCAACTGGAATTCAAAGATTTTCTCCCAAGAGGGAGATTTCTTCTTTCACGATTGTCTGTAGACCAGATAAAAAGAGAGGCGTTCTTTAGTTGTGTAAATGACCTCTCTACTATGGGAGTAATTTGTCCTGTTCCAAGACTAGAACAGGGGCAGGGGTTTTACTCAAATCTTTTCGTGGTTCCCAAAAAAGAGGGACCGTTCAGACCCATTTTAGATCTCAAGAGGCTAAACAAGTTTCTCAGAGTCCCATCTTTCTAGATGGAGACCATTCGAACAATTTTACCAATAATCCAGGAGGGTCAATATATGACTACCATGGACTTGAAGGATGCATACCTTCATATTCCTATCCACAAGGATCATCATCAGTACCTAAGGTTTGCCTTCCTGGACAAACATTTTCAGTTTGTGGCTCTTCCCTTCGGGTTGGCCACAGCACCCGGAATCTTCACGAAGGTTCTAGGGTCCCTTCTGGCGGTTCTCAGGCCGTGGGGCATAGCAGTGGTGCCTTATCTGGACGATATTCTGATTCAGGCGTCTACTTATCTAACAAAATCTCATACAGACAGTGTTGTCCTTTCTGAGAACTCACGGATGGAAGGTGAATCTAGAAAAAAAGTTCACTAATTCCACAGACAAAGGTTCCCTTCTTGGGAACTCTGATAGATTCCATAGTCATGAAGATTTTTCTGACGGAGGTCAGAAAGTCAAAGATTCTATATACATGCCGAGCACTTCAGTCCAGTCCTCGGCCATCAGTGGCTCAGTGCATAGAGGTAATTGGATTGATAGTGGCGGCAATGGACATCATTCCGTTTGCTCGATTTAATCTCAGACCACTGCAACTGTGCATGCTTGGACAGTGGAATGGGGATTATGCAAATTTATCTCCTCAGATAAATCTGGACCAGGAGACCAGAGACTCTCTTCTTTGGTAGTTGTCGCCGGATCATCTATCCCAACGGACATGTTTCCGCAGACCCTCGTGGGTGATAGTGACAACGGACGCCAGTCTACTAGGCTGGGGTGTAGTCTGGAATTCCCTGAAGGCTCAGGGTGTATGGACTCAGGTGGAGTCTCTACTTCCATTCAATATTCTGGAATTGAGAGCAATATTCGATGTGCTTCAGGCGTGGCCTCAGTTGGCTTCAGCCAAATTCATCAGATTCCAGTCGGACAACATCATGACTGTGGCTTACATCAATCATCACGGAGGAACGAGGAATTCCTTAGCAATGACAGAAGTATCCAAGATAATTTGATGGGCGGTGGCCCACTCTTGTTATCTGTCAGCAATCTACATCCCAGGAGTGGACAACTGGGAAGCGGACTTCTAAATGCTGACAGGCTTTTCATCCGGGAGAGTGGAACTTCACCCGGAGGTATTTGCCTCTCTGATGCTCCGATAGGGCAGACCGGAATTGGCTCTAATGGCATCTCAACAGAATGCCAAGCTCCCAAGATACGGATCCAGGTCGAGGGATCCTCAGGCCGAACTGATAGAAGCCTTGGCAGTGCCTTGGTCGTTCAACCTAACTTATGTGTTTCCACTGTTTCCTCTCCTTCCCCAGGTGATTGCTCGGATCAAACAGGAGAGAGCTTCGGTAATTCTAATCGCGCCTTCGTGGCCACGCAGGACTTGGTATGCAGATCTAGTGGACATGTCCTCTCTGCCTCCGTGGAAACTTCCAGTGAGACAGGACTTTCTCATTCAAGGTCCTTTCCAACATCCAAATCTAATTTCTCTGCAGCTGACTGCCTGGACATTGAACACTTGATTTTATCTAAGAGGGGATTTTCTGATTCAGTCATCGATACTTTGATTCAGGCACGTAAGCCTGTCACTAGACAGATCTATCATAAGCTATGGCGTAAATATATTTTTGGTGTGAATCCAATGTGAATCCAAGGGCTAACCATTCAGTAAAGTTAGGATTCCCAGGTTTCTGTCTTTTCTACAAGAAGGATTGGAGAAAAGGTTATCGGCAAGTTCATTAAAGGGACAAATTTCTGCTTTGTCCATTTTGCTTCACAAACATTTGGCAAATGTTCCAGACGTTCAGTCTTTTTGTCAGGGTCTAACCAAAATTAAGCCTGTGTTTAGACCAATTGTTCCACCCTGGAGTTTAAATTTAGTTCTTAATGTTCTTCAAGGGGTTCCGTTTGAACCCATGCATTCCATAGATATTAAGTTACTATCTTGGAAATTTTTGTTTTTGGTTGCTATTTCTTCTGCTCGTAGAGTTTCTGAGCATTCAGCTTTACAATGTGATTTGCCTTATCTTATCTTCCATTCTGATGAGGTGGTTTTACGTACCAAACCTGGTTTTCTTCCTAAGGTTGTTTCTAATAAGAATATTAATCAGGAAATTGTTGTTTCTTCATTATGTCCTAACCCTTCTTTTAAGAAGAAGCGTATGTTGCATAACCTGGATGTGGTCTGTGCCCTGAAGTTTTACTTGCAGGCGACTAAGGATTTCCGTAAATCATCTTCATTATTCATTGTTTCTCTTGTTAAGTGTATCCAGTCCACGGATCATCCATTACTTGTGTGATATTCTCCTTCCCAACAGGAAGTTGCAAGAGGATCACCCACAGCAGAGCTGCTATATAGCTCCTCCCCTCACTGCCATACCCAGTCATTCTCTTGCAACTCTCAACAAAGATGGACGTAGTAAGAGCAGAGTGGTGTATTATAGTTAGTTTTTTTAACTTCAATCAAAAGTTTATTTTTAAATGGTACCAGAGTGTACTGTTTATCTCAGGCAGTATTTAGAAGAAGAATCTGCCTGCATTTTCTATGATCTTAGCAGAAGTAACTAAGATCCATGCTGATACCGGATTAATGTAAGTTAAGCCTTAAATGCAGTGATAGCGACTGGTATCAGGCTTATTAACAGAGATACATACTCTTATAAAAGTGTAATATAAAACGTTTGCTGGCATGTTAATCGTTTTTATATATGTTTGGTGACAAAACTTATTGGGGCCTAGTTTTTTTTCCACATGGCTGGTTTGATTTTTGCCTAGAAACAGGCTTTCCACTGTTGCAATATGAGTGGGAAGGGCCTATTTTAGTGCTTTTCTGTGCAGATAAAAATACTGACAGAGACATTCAGCTTCTTCCTGCATGATCCAGGACATCTATGAAGGGCTCAAAAGGCTTCAAAGTCGTGTTTGAGGAGGGTAACAATCACAGTAGACTGTGGCAGTTGTTGTGACTGTGTTTAAAAAACGTTTTTGTCATTTATTATTCTTTTTTTGTTAAGGGGTTAATCATCCATTTGCAAATGGGTGCAATGCTCTGCTGACTTGTTACATACACTGTAAACATTTTGTTAGTGTAACTGCCTTTTTTCACTGTTATTTCAAATTTTGTTAAAATTTGTTTCTCTTAAAGGCACAGTAACATTTTTTATATTGCTTGTTAACTTGCTTTAAAATGTTTTCCAAGCTTGCTAGTCTCATTGCTAGTCTGTACAAACATGTCTGAAACAGAGGATACTTGTTCATTATGTTTAAAAGCCATGGTGGAGCCCCATAGGAAAATGTGTACTAAATGAATTGATTTCACCTTAAACAGTAAAGATCAGTCTTTATCTATAAAATAATTGTCACCAGAGGGGTCTGTCGAGGGGGAAGTTATGCCGACTAACTCTCCCCACGTGTCGGACCCTTCACCTCCCGCTCAAGGGACGCACACTAATATGGCGCCAAGTACATCAGGGACGCCCATAGCGATTACTTTGCAGGACATTGCTGCAATCATGAATAATACCCTGTCAGAGGTATTATCCAGATTGCCTGAATTGAGAGGCAAGCGCGATAGAACGCGTAGATGCTGTAAGAGCCATGTCTGGTACTGCGCAATATGCAGAACCTGAGGACGGAGCGCTTCAGTCTGTGGGTGACGTCTCTGAATCGGGGAGACCTGATTCAGAGATTTCTAATTTTAAATTTAAGCTTGAGAACCTCCGTGTATTGCTTGGGGAGGTATTAGCTGCTCTGAATGACTGTGACACAATTGCAGTGCCAGAGAAATTGTGTAGGCTGGATAAATACTATGCAGTGCCGGTGAGTACTGATGTTTTTCCAATACCTAAAAGGCTTACAGAAATTATTAGTAAGGAGTGGGATAGGCCCGGTGTGCCCTTTTCCCCACCTCCGGTGTGCCCTTTTCCCCACCTCCGGTGTGCCCTTTTCCCCACCTCCTATATTTAGAAAAATGTTTCCAATAGATGCCACTACACGGGACTTATGGCAGACTGTCCCTAAGGTGGAGGGAGCAGTTTCTACTTTAGCAAAGCGTACCACTATCCCGGTTGAGGACAGTTGTGCTTTTTCAGATCCAATGGATAAAAAATTAGAGGGTTACCTTAAGAAAAGGTTTTATTTTTCAGCCACTTGCATGCATTGCGCCTGTCACTGCTCCGGCGGCATTCTGGTTTGAGGCCCTGGAAGAGGCCATCCATACAGCTCCATTGACTGAAATTGTTGACAAGCTTAGAACTCTTAAGCTAGCTAACTCATTTGTTTCTGATGCCATTGTTCATTTGACTAAACTAACGGCTTAGAATTCCAGATTCGCCATCCAGGCGCGTAGGGCACTATGGCTCAAAACCTGGTCAGCTGATGTGACTTAAAAGTCTAAATTACTCAACATTCCTTTCAAGGGGCAGTCCTTATTCGGGCCTGGTTTGAAAGAAATTATTGCTGACATTACTGGAGGTAAGGGTCATACCCTTCCTCAGGACAGGGCCAAATCAAAGGCCAAACAGTCCAATTTTCGTGCCTTTCGAAATTTCAAGGTAGTTGCAGCAGCAACTTCTTCTGCTTCAAAACAAGAGGCAACTTTTGCTCAATCCAAGCAGGCCTGGAAACCTAACCAGTCCTAGAACAAGGGCAAGCAGGCCAGAAAGCCTGCTACTGCCTCTAAGACAGCATGGAAGAGCGGCCCCTATCCGACAACGGATCTAGTAGGGGGCAGACTCTCTCTCTTCGCCCAGGCGTGGGCAAGAGATTTTCAGGATCCCTGGGCGTTGGAGATCATATCTCAGGGATATCTTCTGGACTTCAAAGCTTCTCCTCCGCAAGGGAGATTTCACCTTTCAAGATTATCTGCAAACCAGATAAAGAAAGAGGCAATCCTAAGCTGCGTACAAGATCTCCTTGTAATGGGAGTGATCCATCCAGTTCCGCGGACGGAACAAGAACAGGGGTTTTATTCAAATCTGTTTGTGGTTCCCAAAAAAGAGGGAACCTTCAGACCAATTTTGGATTTAAAGATCATAAACAAATTCCTGAGTTCCGTCATTCAAGATGGAAACTATTCGAACCATTTTACCCATGATCCAAGAGGGTCAGTACATGACCACAGTGGACTTAAAGGATGCCTACCTTCACATTCCGATTCACAAGAATCATCATCAGTTCCTGAGGTTTGCCTTTCTAGACAGGCATTACCAATTTGTAGCTCTTCCATTCGGGTTGGCTACAGCCCCAATAATTTTTACTAAGGTTCTGGGCTCACTTCTGGCGGTCCTAAGACCGCGTGGCATAGCGGTGGCTCCTTACCTGGACGATATCCTGATACAGGCGTCAAGCTTTCAAATTGCCAAATCTCATACAGAGATAGTTCTGGCATTCCTGAGGTTGCATGGGTGGAAATTGAACGAAGAAAATAGTTCTCTATCTCCTCTCACAAGGGTTTCCTTCCTAGGGACTCTAATAGATTCTGTAGAAATGAAAATTTACCTGACGGAGTCCAGGTTATCAAAACTTCTAAATGCTTACCGTGTTCTTCACTCCATTACGCGCACCACGGTGGCTCAGTGCATGGAAGCAATAGGCTTAATGGTAGCGGCGATGGACATAGTGCCATTTGCGCACCTGCATCTCAGACCGCTGCAATTATGCATGCTCAGTCAGTGGAATCGGGATTACACAGATTTGTCCCCTCTACTAAATCTGGATCAGGAAACCAGAGATTCTCTTCTCTGGTGGTTATCTCAGGCCCATCTGTCCAAGGGTATGACCTTTCGCAGACCAGATTGGACAATTGTAACAACAGATGCCAGCCTTCTAGGTTGGGGTGCAGTCTGGAACTCCCTGAAGGCTCAGAGTTCATGGACTCAGGAGGAGAAACTCCTCCCAATAAATATTCTGGAGTTAAGAGCAATATTCAATGCTCTTCTGGCTTGGCCTCAGCTAGCAACACTGAGGTTCATCAGATTTCAGTCGGACAACATCACGACTGTGGCTTACATCAACCATCAAGGGGGAACCAGGAGTTCCCTAGCGATGTCAGAAGTCTCCAAGATAATTCGCTGGGCAGAGACTCACTCTTGCCACCTGTCAGCGATCCATATCCCAGGTGTAGAGAACTGGGACGCGGATTTTCTAAGTCGTCAGGTGTTTGCTCAATTGGTTCTCTGTTGGGGCAAACCAGAATTGGATCTCATGTCGTCTCGCCAGAACGCCAAGCTTCTTTGTTATGGATCCAGGTCCAGGGACCCAGAAGCGGCACTGATAGATGCTCTAGCAGCGCCTTGGTTCTTCAACCTGGCTTATGTGTTTCCACCGTTTCCTCTGCTCCCTCGTCTGATTGCCAAAATCAAACAGGAAAGAGCATCGGTGATATTGATAGCGCCTGCGTGGCCACGCAGGACCTGGTATGCAGACGTAGTGGACATGTCATCCTTTCCACCATGGACTCTGCCTCTGAGACAAGACCTTCTAATACAATGTCCTTTCAATCATCCAAATCTACTTTCTCTGAGACTGACTGCATGGAGATTGAACGCTTGATCCTATCAAAGCGTGGCTTTTCCGAGTCAGTAATTGATACCTTAATACAGGCACGAAAACCTGTCACCAGGAAAATTTACCACAAGCTATGGTGTAAATATCTTCATTGGTGTGAATCCAAGAATTACTCATGGAGTAGGGTTAGGATTCCTAGGATATCGTCCTTCCTCCAAGAGGGTTTGGACAAAGGATTATCAGATAGTTCTTTAAAAGGACAAATTTCTGCTCTGTCTATTCTTTTACACAAGCGTCTGGCAGAAGTTCCAGACGTTCAGGCATTTTGTCAGGCTTTTGTTAGAATTAAGCCTGTGTTTAAACCTGTTGCTCCTCCATGGAGCTTAAACTTGGTTCTTAAAGTTCTTCAAGGGGTTCCGTTTGAACCCCTTAATTCTATTAATATCAAACTTCTTTCATGGAAAGTTCTTTTTCTGATGGCTATTTCCTCGGCTCGAAGAGTCTCGGAGTTATCTGCCTTACATTGTGATTCTCCTTATCTGATCTTTCATTCAGATAAAGTTGTTCTGCGTACAAAACCTGGGTTTTTACCTAAGGTGATTTCTAACAAGAATATCAATCAAGAGATTGTTGTTCCATCATTATGTCCTATTCCTTCTTCAAAGAAGGAACGTCTTTTGCATAATCTAGACGTAGTCCATGCCTTGAAGTTTTACTTACAGGCTACTAAAGATTTTCGCCAAACATCTAACCTGTTTGTTGTTTACTCTGGACAGAGGAGAGGTCAGAAGGCCTCGGCAACCTCTCTTTCTTTTTGGCTTCGGAGTATAATCCGTTTAGCCTATGAGACTGCTGGACAGCAGCCACCTGAAAGGATTACAGCTAATTCTACTAGAGCTGTGGCTTCCACCTGGGCCTTTAAAAATGAGGCCTCTGTTGAACAGATTTGCAAGGCTGCAACTTGGTCTTCCCTTCATACTTTTTCCAAATTTTACAAATTTATTACTTTTGCTTCTTCGGAGGCTGTTTTTGGGAGAAAGGTTCTACAGGCAGTGGTTCCTTCCGTTTAAGTTCCTGCCTTGTCCCTCCCATCATCCGTGTACTTTAGCTTTGGTATTGGTATCCCACAAGTAATGGATGATCCGTGGTCTGGATACACTTAACAAGAGAAAACATAATTTATGCTTACCTGATAAATGTATTTCTCTTGTAGTGTATCCAGTCCACGGCCCGCCCTGTCCTTTTAAGGCAGGTCTAAATTTTAATTAAACTACAGTCACCACTGCACCCTATGGTTTCTCCTTTCTCGGCTTGTTTCGGTCGAATGACTGGATATGGCAATGAGGGGAGGAGCTATATATCAGCTCTACTGTGGGTGATCCTCTTGCAACTTCCTGTTGGGAAGGAGAATATCCCACAAGTAATGGATGATCCGTGGACTGGATACACTACAAGAGAAATAAATTTATCAGGTAAGCATAAATTATGTTTTTTTCTGGAAAGCATAGGAGTCAGAAAGCTACGGCTACCTCTCTTTCTTTTTGGCTGAAGAGTATCATCCGTCTAGCGTATGAGACTGCTGGACAGCAGCCTTCTGAAAGAATTACGGCTCATTCTACTAGGGCTGTGGCTTCCTCATGGGCATTTAAAAACGATGCTTCTGTTGAACAGATTTGCAAGGCTGTGACTTGGTCTTCTCTTCACACTTTTTCTAAATTTGATACTTTTGCTTCTTCTGAGGCTGGTTTTGGAGAAAGGTTCTTCAAGCAGTGGTGCCTTCCGTTTAGGTTCCTGTCTTGTCGCCCTTTCATCCGTGTCCTGTTGCTTTGGTATTGTATCCCACAAGTAAGGATGAAATCTGTGGACTCGTCATATCTTGTAGAAGAAAAGGAAATTTATGCTTACCTGATGAATTTATTTCTTCTATGATATGACGAGTCCACGCCCCCCCCCCCCCTGTCATTTTTAAGAAAGGTTTAGATTATATTTTATTTTTTGTAAACTTCAGTCACCTCTGCACCTTTGGCTTTTCCTTTTTCTTCCTAACTTTGGTCGAATGACTGGAGGTGGAGGGAAGGGAGGAGCTATATATACATCTCTGCTGTGGTGCTCTTTGCCACTTCCTGTTAGCAGGAGGATAAATGCCACAAGTAAGGATGAAATCCGTGGACTCGTCATATCGTAGAAGAAATAAATTTATCAGGTAAGCATGCATTTCCTTTTTCTTTTTAATTCATTCAGCTGATCCGGTTTCTAGAACCGTGTATAACTTGTGGCAGCAACCCATATAATCTTCAATTACTTTGAAGAAGCATATGCTTTTTGGTTTAGATTCTAGAATTCATTATAGATAATTGTGTTTAAATTGTTCTTTAAGTGTGGGGCACTTTTATTATTGTGTTTTCTCCAATATTGGTGTATCCGGTCCACGGTGTCATCCATTACTTGTGGGATATTCTCCTCCCCTACAGGGAAAGGCAAGGAGAGCACACAGCAAGAGCTGTCCATATAGCTCCCCCTCTGGCTCCGCCCCCCAGTCATTCTCCTTGCAGCTCTGAACAAGTAGCATCTCCACGGGGATGGTGAGGAGTTTGTGGTGTTAGTTGTAGTTTTTTATTTCTTCTATCAAGAGTTTGTTATTTTAAAATAGTGCTGGTATGTACTATTTACTCTGAAACAGAAAGAGATGATGAGTTCTGTTTAAAAGAGGAGTATGATTTTAGAAGCAGTAACTAAAATAGATTGCTGTTCCCACACAGGACTGTTGAGATGAGAGAACTTCAGTTGGGGGGAACAGTTTGCAGACTTTTCTGCTCAAGGTATGACTAGCCATTTTCTAACAAGACTGTGTAATGCTGGAAGGCTGTCATTTTTCCCTCATGGGGATCGGTAAGCCATTTTCTTAGACTTAGAAAGAATAAAGGGCTTATTATGGGCTATTAACTGGTGGACACTCTTAAGGGCTAAATCGATTGTTTATTTAAGTTTTTATTTAAAGTTTGAAGTGGATTTCACACTTTTTATTATTTGGGGAACGTTTTTTATCACCAGGCACTAGTTACGACACCTTCCCAGTCAGGAAGGGCCTTTCACTGTATTAGGCAGAGCCTCATTTTCACGCCATTATTGCACAGTTTCTTTTAAGTACAATGCATGCAGATGCATGTGAGAGCGTCTGGTGTCCACTGAAAAAGTTCCTAGAAGGCTTGAAATACCCCCCTGGGATAGTTGAAGTCACAACAAAGGCTGTGGCTGGGACTGTAGTGGGGTTAAAATTGCAAACGGCTCCGGTTTCCACATTTTAAGGGTTAACAGCTTGAAAATTGTGGTGCAATACTTTGAATGCATTAAGACACTTTTGGTAAAGATTGGATAATTCCTTCATAGTTTTTCACATATTCAGTAATAAAGTGTGCCCTGTTTAACATTTAAAGAGACCGTAACGGTTTTGTTTTAAAACGGTTTTTGTACTTTATTAACCAGTTTAAGCCTGTTTAACATGTCTGTACCTTCTGATAGATCATGTTCTGTATGTATGGAAGCCAATGTGGTTCCCCTTCAAATATATGTGATAATTGTGCCATAGCGTCCAAACACAGTAAGGACAGTATTGTCACAAATAGTAAGATTGCCCAGGATGATTCCTCAGATGAAGGAAGTAGAGATAGTTCTACATCTTCTCCTTCTGTGTCTATACCAGTTATGCCCGCGCAGGCGACCCCTAGTACTTCTAGCGCGCCAATGCTTGTTACTATGCAACAATTGACGGCAGTAATGGATAACTCCATAGCTAATATTTTATCCAAAATGCCAGCATTTCTCCAACATAGGTGTGTCCGGTCCACGGCGTCATCCTTACTTGTGGGATATTCAAAGCTGGCCACATGATCCCTCCCAGGCTCCGCCTACCCCAGTCATTCTCTTTGCCGTTGTACAGGCAACATCTCCACGGAGATGGCTTAGAGTTTTTTAGTGTTTAACTGTAGTTTTTATTATTCAATCAAGAGTTTGTTATTTTGAAATAGTGCTGGTATGTACTATTTACTCAGAAACAGAAAAGAGATGAAGATTTCTGTTTGTATGAGGAAAATGATTTTAGCAACCGTCACTAAAATCCATGGCTGTTCCACACAGGACTGTTGAGAGCAATTAACTTCAGTTGGGGGAACAGTGAGCAGTCTCTTGCTGCTTGAGGTATGACACATTCTAACAAGACGATGTAATGCTGGAAGCTGTCATTTTCCCTCTGGGATCCGGTAAGCCATGTTTATTACGATTGTAAATAAGGGCTTCAAAAAGGGCTTATTAAGACTGTAGACTTTTTTTGGGCTAAATCGATTGATTATTAACACATATTTAGCCTTGAGGAATCATTTTATCTGGGTATTTTGATATAATAATATCGGCAGGCACTGTTTTAGACACCTTATTCTTTAGGGGCTTTCCCAAAGCATAGGCAGAGCCTCATTTTCGCGCCGGTGTTGCGCACTTGTTTTTGAGAGGCATGGCATGCAGTCGCATGTGAGAGGAGCTCTGATACTTAGAAAAGACTTTCTGAAGGCGTCATTTGGTATCGTATTCCCCTTGGGGCTTGGTTGGGTCTCAGCAAAGCAGATACCAGGGACTGTAAAGGGGTTAAAGTTCAAAACGGCTCCGGTTCCGTTATTTTAAGGGTTAAAGCTTCCAAATTTGGTGTGCAATACTTTTAAGGCTTTAAGACACTGTGGTGAAAATTTGGTAAATTTTGAACAATTCCTTCATGTTTTTTCGCATTTGCAGTAATAAAGTGTGTTCAGTTTAAAATTTAAAGTGACAGTAACGGTTTTATTTTAAAACGTTTTTTGTACTTGTTATCAAGTTTATGCCTGTTTAACATGTCTGAACTACCAGATAGACTGTGTTCTGAATGTGGGGAAGCCAGAATTCCTATTCATTTAAATAAATGTGATTTATGTGACAATGACAATGATGCCCAAGATGATTCCTCAAGTGAGGGGAGTAAGCATGGTACTGCATCATTCCCTCCTTCGTCTACACGAGTCTTGCCCACTCAGGAGGCCCCTAGTACATCTAGCGCGCCAATACTCCTTACTATGCAACAATTAACGGCTGTAATGGATAATTATGTCAAAAACATTTTAGCCAAAATGAACACTTATCAGCGTAAGCGCGACTGCTCTGTTTTAGATACTGAAGAGCATGACGACGCTGATATTAATATTTCTGAAGGGCCCCTAACTCAGTCTGATGGGGCCAGGGAGGTTTTGTCTGAGGGAGAAATTACTGATTCAGGGAACATTTCTCAACAAGCTGAACCTGATGTGATTGCATTTAAATTTAAGTTGGAACATCTCCGCATTCTGCTTAAGGAGGTATTATCCACTCTGGATGATTGTGACAAGTTGGTCATCCCAGAGAAACTATGTAAAATGGACAAGTTCCTAGAGGTGCCGGGGCTCCCAGAAGCTTTTCCTATACCCAAGCGGGTGGCGGACATTGTTAATAAAGAATGGGAAAGGCCCGGTATTCCTTTCGTCCCTCCCCCCATATTTAAAAAATTGTTTCCTATGGTCGACCCCAGAAAGGACTTATGGCAGACAGTCCCCAAGGTCGAGGGAGCGGTTTCCACTTTAAACAAACGCACCACTATACCCATAGAGGATAGTTGTGCTTTCAAAGATCCTATGGATAAAAAATTAGAAGGTTTGCTTAAAAAGATGTTTGTTCAGCAGGGTTACCTTCTACAACCAATTTCATGCATTGTCCCTGTCGCTACAGCCGCATGTTTCTGGTTCGATGAGCTGATAAAGGCGGTCGACAGTGATTCTCCTCCTTATGAGGAGATTATGGACAGAATCAATGCTCTCAAATTGGCTAATTCTTTCACCCTAGACGCCACTTTGCAATTGGCTAGGTTAGCGGCTAAGAATTCTGGGTTTGCTATTGTGGCGCGCAGAGCGCTTTGGTTGAAATCTTGGTCGGCTGATGCGTCTTCCAAGAACAAGCTACTTAACATTCCTTTCAAGGGGAAAACGCTGTTTGGCCCTGACTTGAAAGAGATTATCTCGGATATCACTGGGGGTAAGGGCCACGCCCTTCCTCAGGATCGGCCTTTCAAGGCAAAAAATAAACCTAATTTTCGTCCCTTTCGTAGAAATGGACCAGCCCAAAGTGCTACGTCCTCTAAGCAAGAGGGTAATACTTCTCAAGCCAAGCCAGCTTGGAGACCAATGCAAGGCTGGAACAAGGGAAAGCAGGCCAAGAAACCTGCCACTGCTACCAAGACAGCATGAAATGTTGGCCCCCGATCCGGGACCGGATCTGGTGGGGGGCAGACTCTCTCTCTTCGCTCAGGCTTGGGCAAGAGATGTTCTGGATCCTTGGGCGCTAGAAATAGCCTCCCAAGGTTATCTTCTGGAATTCAAGGGTCTTCCCCCAAGGGGGAGGTTCCACAGGTCTCAGTTGTCTTCAGACCACATAAAAAGACAGGCATTCTTACATTGTGTAGAAGACCTGTTAAAAATGGGAGTGATTCATCCCGTTCCATTAAGAGAACAAGGGATGGGGTTCTACTCCAATCTGTTTATAGTTCCCAAAAAAGAGGGAACGTTCAGACCAATCTTAGATCTCAAGATCTTAAACAAGTTTCTCAAGGTTCCATCGTTCAAGATGGAAACCATTCGAACTATTCTTCCTTCCATCCAGGAAGGTCAATTCATGACCACGGTGGATTTAAAGGATGCGTATCTACATATTCCTATCCACAAGGAACATCATCGGTTCCTGAGGTTCGCATTCCTGGACAAACATTACCAGTTCGTGGCGCTTCCTTTCGGATTAGCCACTGCTCCAAGGATTTTCACAAAGGTACTAGGGTCCCTTCTAGCTGTGCTAAGACCAAGGGGCATTGCTGGAGTACCTTACTTGGACGACATTCTGATTCAAGCGTCGTCCCTTCCTCAAGCAAAGGCTCACACGGACATTGTCCTGGCCTTTCTCAGATCTCACGGATGGAAAGTGAACGTGGAAAAGAGTTCTCTATCTCCGTCAACAAGGGTTCCCTTCTTGGGAACAATAATAGACTCCTTAGAAATGAGGATTTTTCTGACAGAGGCCAGAAAAACAAAACTTCTAGACTCTTGTCGGATACTCCATTCCGTTCCTCTTCCTTCCATAGCTCAGTGCATGGAAGTGATCGGGTTGATGGTAGCGGCAATGGACATAGTTCCTTTTGCACGCATTCATCTAAGACCATTACAACTGTGCATGCTCAGTCAGTGGAATGGGGACTATACAGACTTGTCTCCGAAGATACAAGTAAATCAGAGGACCAGAGACTCACTCCGTTGGTGGCTGTCCCTGGACAACCTGTCACGAGGGATGACATTCCGCAGACCAGAGTGGGTCATTGTCACGACCGACGCCAGTCTGATGGGCTGGGGCGCGGTCTGGGGATCCCTGAAAGCTCAGGGTCTTTGGTCTCGGGAAGAATCTCTTCTACCGATAAATATTCTGGAACTGAGAGCGATATTCAATGCTCTCAAGGCTTGGCCTCAGCTAGCGAGGGCCAAGTTCATACGGTTTCAATCAGACAACATGACAACTGTTGCGTACATCAACCATCAGGGGGGAACAAGGAGTTCCCTGGCGATGGAAGAAGTGACCAAAATCATTCTATGGGCGGAGTCTCACTCCTGCCACCTGTCTGCTATCCACATCCCAGGAGTGGAAAATTGGGAAGCGGATTTTCTGAGTCGTCAGACATTGCATCCGGGGGAGTGGGAACTCCATCCGGAAATCTTTGCCCAAGTCACTCAGCTGTGGGGCATTCCAGACATGGATCTGATGGCCTCTCGTCAGAACTTCAAAGTTCCTTGCTACGGGTCCAGATCCAGGGATCCCAAGGCGGCTCTAGTGGATGCACTAGTAGCACCTTGGACCTTCAAACTAGCTTATGTGTTCCCGCCGTTTCCTCTCATCCCCAGGCTGGTAGCCAGGATCAATCAGGAGAGGGCGTCGGTGATCTTGATAGCTCCTGCGTGGCCACGCAGGACTTGGTACGCAGATCTGGTGAATATGTCATCGGCTCCTCCTTGGAAGCTACCTTTGAGACGAGACCTTCTTGTTCAGGGTCCGTTCGAACATCCGAATCTGGTTTCACTCCAGCTGACTGCTTGGAGATTGAACGCTTGATCTTATCGAAGCGAGGATTCTCAGATTCTGTTATCGATACTCTTGTTCAGGCCAGAAAGCCTGTAACTAGAAAGATTTACCACAAAATTTGGAAAAAATATATCTGTTGGTGTGAATCTAAAGGATTCCCTTGGGACAAGGTTAAGATTCCTAGGATTCTATCCTTCCTTCAAGAAGGATTGGAAAAAGGATTATCTGCAAGTTCCCTGAAGGGACAGATTTCTGCCTTGTCTGTGTTACTTCACAAAAAGCTGGCCGCTGTGCCAGATGTTCAAGCCTTTGTTCAGGCTCTGGTTAGAATTAAGCCTGTTTACAAACCTTTGACTCCTCCTTGGAGTCTCAATTTAGTTCTTTCAGTTCTTCAGGGGGGTCCGTTTGAACCCTTGCATTCCGTTGATATTAAGTTATTATCTTGGAAAGTTTTGTTTTTAGTTGCAATTTCTTCTGCTAGAAGAGTTTCAGAATTATCTGCTCTGCAGTGTTCTCCTCCTTATCTGGTGTTCCATGCAGATAAGGTGGTTTTACGTACTAAACCTGGTTTTCTTCCAAAATTCTATTTAGATGCTACAAAGGATTTTAGACAAACATCTTCCTTGTTTGTTGTTTATTCCGGTAAAAGGAGAGGTCAAAAAGCAACTTCTACCTCTCTCTCTTTTTGGATTAAAAGCATCATCAGATTGGCTTACGAGACTGCCGGACGGCAGCCTCCCGAAAGAATCACAGCTCATTCCACTAGGGCTGTGGCTTCCACATGGGCCTTCAAGAACGAGGCTTCTGTTGATCAGATATGTAGGGCAGCGACTTGGTCTTCACTGCACACTTTTACCAAATTTTACAAGTTTGATACTTTTGCTTCTTCTGAGGCTATTTTTGGGAGAAAGGTTTTGCAAGCCGTGGTGCCTTCCATTTAGGTGACCTGATTTGCTCCCTCCCTTCATCCGTGTCCTAAAGCTTTGGTATTGGTTCCCACAAGTAAGGATGACGCCGTGGACCGGACACACCTATGTTGGAGAAAACAGAATTTATGTTTACCTGATAAATTACTTTCTCCAACGGTGTGTCCGGTCCACGGCCCGCCCTGGTTTTTTTAATCAGGTCTGATAATTTATTTTCTTTAACTACAGTCACCACGGTACCATATGGTTTCTCCTATGCAAATATTCCTCCTTAACGTCGGTCTGGGGTAGGCGGAGCCTGGGAGGGATCATGTGGCCAGCTTTGCTGGGCTCTTTGCCATTTCCTGTTGGGGAAGAGAATATCCCACAAGTAAGGATGACGCCGTGGACCGGACACACCGTTGGAGAAAGTAATTTATCAGGTAAACATAAATTCTGTTTTCAGAGAAAGCGCGATTGCTCTGTTTTAAACACTGTAGAGCAGGAGGGCGCTGATGATAATTTTTCTGTCATACCCTCACACCAGTCTGAAGTGGCAGTGAGGGAGGGTTTCTCAGATGGAGAAATTTCTGATACAGGAAGAATTTCTCAGCAGGCAGAACCTGATGTTGTGACATTTAAATTTAAATTAGAGCATCTCCTCACATTACTTAAGGAGGTGCTATCTACTCTGGATGATTGTGACAATCTGGTCATGCCAGAAAAATTGTGCAAGATGGACAAGTTCCTAGAGGTCCCGGTGCACCCTGATGCATTTCCGATACCTAAACGGGTGGCGGACATATTGAATAAGGAGTGGGAGAAGCCAGGCATACCTTTTGTCCCTCCTCCTATATTTAAGAAATTGTTCCCTATGGTCGACCCCAGGAAGGACTTATGCCAAACAGTCCCTAAGGTCGAGGGGGCGGTTTCTACACTAGCCAAACGCACGACCATTCCCATTGAGGACAATTGTGCTTTCAAAGATCCTATGGATAAAAAATTGGAGGGTTTGCTTAAAAAAAAATAAAAAAAAATCTGTACAGCAAGGTTACCTCCTTCAACCTATTTCGTGCATTATTCCTGTCACTACAGCGGCGTGGTTCTGGTTCGAGGAACTGGAAAAGTCGCTCAGTAGGGAGACTCCGTATGAGGAAGTCATGGACAGAATTCACGCACTTAAGTTAGCTAATTCCTTTATTTTAGTCGCCGTTTTGCAGTTAGCGAGATTAGCGGCGAAAAATTCAGGGTTTGCAATTATGGCGCGCAGAGCGCTCTGGCTAAAGTCTTGGTCGGCGGATGTATCTTCCAAGACAAAATTGCTTAATATCCCTTTCAAAGGTAAGACCCTTTTTGGGCCAGAATTGAAAGAAATTATTTCAGACATCACTGGGGGAAAGGGCCATGCCCTCCCACAGGATAGGCCTTTCAAGGCTAAGAATAAGTCCAATTTTCGTTCCTTTCGCAATTTCAGGAACGGAACGGCTTCTAACTCGGCAGCCTCTAGACAAGAGGGTAACGCTTCCCAGACTAAACCAGCTTGGAAACCAATGCAAGGCTGGAATAAGGGTAAACAGGCCAAGAAGCCTGCTGCTGCTACCAAGACAGCATGAAGGGGTAGCCCCCGATCCGGGACCGGATCTAGTAGGGGGCAGGCTCTCTCTCTTTGCTCAGGCTTGGGCAAGAGATGTTCAGGATCCCTGGACACTAGAAATAGTCTCTATTTCTCCAACATAGGTGTGTCCGGTCCACGGCGTCATCCTTACTTGTGGGATATTCTCTTCCCCAACAGGAAATGGCAAAGAGCCCAGCAAAGCTGGTCACATGATCCCTCCTAGGCTCCGCCTACCCCAGTCATTCTCTTTGCCGTTGTACAGGCAACATCTCCACGGAGATGGCTTAGAGTTTTTTAGTGTTTAACTGTAGTTTTTATTATTCAATCAAGAGTTTGTTATTTTAAAATAGTGCTGGTATGTACTATTTACTCAGAAACAGAAAAGAGATGAAGATTTCTGTTTGTATGAGGAAAATGATTTTAGCACCGTAACTAAAATCCATGGCTGTTCCACACAGGACTGTTGAGAGCAATTAACTTCAGTTGGGGGAACAGTGTGCAGTCTCTTACTGCTTGAGGTATGACACATTCTAACAAGACGATGTAATGCTGGAAGCTGTCATTTTCCCTATGGGATCCGGTAAGCCATGTTTATTAAGATAGTAAATAAGGGCTTCACAAGGGCTTATTAAGACTGTAGACTTTTTCTGGGCTAAATCGATTCATTATTAACACATATTTAGCCTTGAGGAATCATTTATTCTGGGTATTTTGATATGATTATATCGGCAGGCACTGTTTTAGACACCTTATTCTTTAGGGGCTTTCCCTAATCATAGTCAGAGCCTCATTTTCGCGCCGGTATGGCGCACTTGTTTTTGAGGACAGCATGGCATGCAGCTGCATGTGTGTGGAGCTCTGATACATAGAAAAGTCTTTCTGAAGGCATCATTTGGTATCGTATTCCCCTTTGGGCTTGGTTGGGTCTCAGCAAAGCAGATTCCAGGGACTGTAAAGGGGTTAAATATAAAAAAGGCTCCGGTTCCGTTATTTTAAGGGTTAAAACTTCCAAATTTGGTGTGCAATACTTTTAAGGCTTTAAGACACTGTGGTGAAATTTTGGTGAATTTTGAACAATTCCTTCATACTTTTTCGCAGTTGCAGTAATAAAGTGTGTTTAGTTTAAAATTTAAAGTGACAGTAACGGTTTTATTTTAAAACGTTTTTTGTGCTTTGTTATCAAGTTTATGCCTGTTTAACATGTCTGAACTACCAGATAGATTGTGTTCTGACTGTGGGGAAACCAAGGTTCCTTCTCATTTAACTATATGTATTTAGTAAAAATGATGCCCAAGATGATTCCTCAAGTGAGGGGAGTAAGCATGGTACTGCATCATCCCCTCCTTCGTCTACACCAGTCTTGCCCATACAGGAGGCCCCTAGTACATCTAGTGCGCCAATACTCCTTACTATGCAACATTTAACGGCTGTAATGGATAATTCTATCAAAAACATTTTAGCCAATATGCCCACTTATCAGCGAAAGCGCGACTGCTCTGTTTTAGAAAATTCTGTAGAGCATGAGAACGCTGATGATATGGTTTCTGAAGGGCCCCTACACCAGTCTGAGGGGGCCAGGGAGGTTTTGTCTGAGGGAGAAATTTCAGATTCAGGAAACATTTCTCAACAAGCTGAACCTGATGTGATTACTTTTAAATTTAAGTTGGAACATCTCCGCGCTCTGCTTAAGGAGGTGTTATCCAATTTGGATGATTGTGATTATCTGGTCATTCCAGAACCACTATGTAAATTGGAAAAGTTCTTAGAGGCCCCGGGGCCCCCCGAAGCTTTTCCTATATCCAAGCGGGTGGCGTACATTGTTAGTAAAGAATGGGACAGGCCCGGTATTCCTTTAGTACCTCCCCCCATATTTATAAAATTGTTTTCCTATAGTCGACCCCAGAAAGGACTGATGGCAGACAGTCCCCAAGGTCGAGGGGGCGGTTTCTACTCTACACAAGCGCGCCACTATACCCATAGAAGATAGTTGTGCTTTCCAAGATCCTATGGATAAAAAATTAGAAGGTCTGCTAAAGATGTTTGTTCAGCAAGGTTCCCTTCTACAACCAATTGCATGCATTGTCCCTGTCACTGCAGCCGCGTGTTTCTAGTTTGATGAGCTAGGAAAGGCGATTATTAGTAATTCTTCTTCTTATGAGGAGATTATGGACAGAATTCGTGCTCTTAAATTGGCTAATTCTTTCACCCTAGACGCCACCTTGCAATTGGCTAGGTTAGCGGCGAAAAAATTCTGGGTTTGCTATTGTGGCGCAGAGCGCTTTGGTTAAAATCTTGGGCAGCGGATGCGTCTTCCAAGAACAAATTGATTGACATTCCTTTCAAGGGGAAAACACTCTTTGGCCCTGACTTGAAAGAGATTATCTCTGATATCACTGGGGGCAAGGGCCACGCCCTTCCTCAGGATAGGTCTTTTCAAGACCAAAAATAAACCTAAGTTTCGTCCCTTTCGTAGAAACGGATCAGCCCCAAGGGCTACGTCCTCTAAGCAGGAAGGTAATACTTCTCAAGCCAATCCAGCCTGGAGACCTATGCAAGGCTGGAACAAAGGAAAGCAGGCCAGGAAACCTGCCACTGCTACCAAGACAGCATGAAATGCGGGCCCCCGATCCGGGACCGGATCTGGTGGGGGGCAGACTCTCTCTCTTCGCTCAGGCTTGGGCAAGAGATGTTCTGGATCCTTGGGCGCTAGAAATAGTCTCCCAAGGTTATTCTCTGGAGTTCAAGGGGCTTCCTCCAAGGGGGAGGTTCCACAGGTCTCAGTTGTCTTCAGACCACATAAGAAGACAGGCATTCTTACTTTGGGTAGAAGACCTGCTAAAAATGGGAGTGATTCATCCTGTTCCATTAGGAGAACAAGGGATGGGGTTCTACTCCAATCTGTTCATAGTTCCCAAAAAAGAGGGAACGTTCAGACCAATCTTAGATCTCAAGATCTTGAACAAGTTTCTCAAGGTTCCATCATTCAAGATGGAAACCATTCGAACACTTCTTCCTTCCATCCAGGAAGGTCAATTCATGACCAAGGTGGATTTCAAGGATGCGTATCTACATATTCCTATCCACAAGGAACATCATCGGTTCCTAAGGTTTGCATTCCTGGACAAGCATTTCCAGTTCGTGGCATTTTCTTTCGGATTAGCCACTGCTCCTAGGATTTTCTCATAGGTACTAGGGTCCCTTCTGGCGGTGCTAAGACCAAGGGGCATTGCTGTAGTACCTTACTTGGACGACATTCTGATTCGAGCGTCGTCCCTTCCTCAAGTAAAGGCTCACACGGACATTGTCCTGGCCTTTCTCAGATCTCACGGATGGAAAGTGAACGTGGAAAAGAGTTCTCTATCTCCGTCAACGAGGGTTCCCTTCTTGGGAACTATAATAGACTCCTTAGAAATGAGGATTTTTCTGACAGAAGCCAGAAAAACAAAACTTCTAGACTCTTGTCGGATACTTCATTCCGTTCCTCTTCCTTCCATAGCGCAGTGCATGGAAGTGATAGGTTTGATGGTAGCGGCAATGGACATAGTTCCTTTTGTGCGCATTCATCTAAGACCATTACAACTGTTCATGCTCAGTCAGTGGAATGGGGACTATTCAGACTTGTCTCCGAAGATACAAGTAAATCAGAGGACCAGAGACTCATTCCGTTGGTGGCTGTCCCTGGACAACCTGTCACAAGGGATGACCTTCCGCAGACCAGAGTGGGTCATTGTCACGACCGACGCCAGTCTGATGGGCTGGGGCGCGGTCTGGGGATCCCTGAAAGCTCAGGGTCTTTGGTCTCGGGTAGAATCTCTTCTACCGATAAATATTCTGGAACTGAGAGCGATATTCAATGCTCTCAAAGCTTGGCCTCAGCTAGCGAGGGCCAAGTTCATACATCAACCATCAGGGGGGAACAAGGAGTTCCCTAGCGATGGAAGAAGTGACCAAAATCATTCTATGGGCGGAGTCTCACTCCTGCCACCTGTCTGCTATCCACATCCCAGGAGTGGAAAATTGGGAAGCGGATTTTCTGAGTCGTCAGACATTGCATCCGGGGGAGTGGGAACTCCATCCGGAAATCTTTGCCCAAGTCACTCAACCGTGGGGCATTCCAGACATGGATCTGATGGCCTCTCGTCAGAACTTCAGAGTTCCTTACTACGGGTACAGATCCAGGGATCCCAAGGCGGCTCTAGTGGATGCACTAGTAGCACCTTGGACCTTCAAACTAGCTTATGTGTTCCCGCCGTTTCCTCTCATCCCCAGGCTGGTAGCCAGGATCAATCAGGAGAGGGCGTCGGTGATTTTGATAGCTCCTGCGTGGCCACGCAGGACTTGGTATGCAGATCTGGTGAATATGTCATCGGCTCCACCATGGAAGCTACCTTTGAGAGACCTTCTTGTTCTAGGTCCGTTCGACCCACTCCAGCTGACTGCTTGGAGATTGAACGCTTGATCTTATCAAAGCGAGGGTTCTCAGATTCTGTTATTAATACTCTTGTTCAGGCCTGAAAGCCTGTAACCAGAAAAATTACCACATAATTTGGTATATCTGTTGGTGTGAATCTGCAGGATTCCCTTGGGACAAGGTTAAGATTCCTAAGAGTCTATCCTTCCTTCGAGAAGGATTGGAAAAAGGATTATCTGCAAGTTCCTTGATGGGACAGATTTCTGCCTTGTCTGTGTTACTTCACAAAAAGCTGGCAGCTGTGCCAGATGTTCTAGCCTTTGTTCAGGCTCTGGTTAGAATCAAGCCTGTTTACAAAATTTTGACTCCTCCTTGGAGTCTCAACCTAGTTCTTTCAGTTCTTCAGGGGGTTCCGTTTGAACCCTTACATTCCGTTGATATTAAGTTATTATCTTGGAAAGTTTTGTTTTTGGTTGCAATTTCTTCTGCTAGAAGAGTTTCAGAATTATCTGCTCTGCAGTGTTCTTCTCCTTATCTGGTGTTCCATGCAGATAAGGTGGTTTTGCGTACTAAACCTGGTTTTCTTCCAAAAGTTGTTTCTAACAAAAACATTAACCAGGAGATAGTTGTGCCTTCTTTGTGTCCTAATCCAGTTTCAAAGAAGGAACGTTTGTTGCACAACTTGGATGTAGTTCGTGCTCTCAAATTTTACTTAGCAGCTACTAAGGATTTCAGACAAACTTTGTCTTTGTTTGTTGTTTATTCTGGTAAGCGGAGAGGTCAAAAAGCAACTTCTACCTCTCTCTCCTTCTGGATTAAAAGCATTATCCGATTGGCTTATGAGACTGCCGGACGGCAGCCTCCTGAAAGAATCACAGCTCACTCCACTAGGGCTGTGGCTTCCACATGGGCCTTCAAGAACGAGGCTTCTGTTGATCAGATATGTAAGGCAGCGACTTGGTCTTCACTGCACACTTTTTCTAAATTTTACAAATTTGATACTTTTGCTTCTTCTGAGGCTATTTTTGGGAGAAAGGTTTTGCAAGCCGTGGTGCCTTCCATTTAGGTGACCTGATTTGCTCCCTCCCTTCATCCGTGTCCTAAAGCTTTGGTATTGGTTCCCACAAGTAAGGATGACGCCGTGGACCGGACACACCTATGTTGGAGAAAACAGAATTTATGTTTACCTGATAAATTACTTTCTCCAACGGTGTGTCCGGTCCACGGCCCGCCCTGGTTTTTTTAATCAGGTCTGATAATTTATTTTCTTTAACTACAGTCACCACGGTAACATATGGTTTCTCCTATGCAAATATTCCTCCTTAACGTCGGTCGAATGACTGGGGTAGGCGGAGCCTAGGAGGGATCATGTGACCAGCTTTGCTGGGCTCTTTGCCATTTCCTGTTGGGGAAGAGAATATCCCACAAGTAAGGATGACGCCGTGGACCGGACACACCGTTGGAGAAAGTAATTTATCAGGTAAACATAAATTCTGTTTCTTCTAGAATTCAAGGAACTACTCCCAAGGGGAAGGTTCCACATTTCTCACTTATCTTCAAACCAAATAAGTAGACAGGCTTTCTTACATTGTGTAGAAGACCTGTTAAAGATGGGAGTGATACACCCAGTTCCAACTGTGGAACAAGTTCAGGGGTTTTTACTCAAATCTGTTTGTAGTTCCCAAAAAGAGGGAACTTTCAGACCAATTCTGGATTTAAAAATTCTAAACAAAATTCTCAGAGTTCCATCGTTCAAAATGGAAACCATTCGAACAATTTTACCTACAATCCAGGAGGGTCAATATATGACTACCGTGGATTTAAAGGATGCATATCTACATATTCCTATCCACAAAGATCATCATCAGTTCCTAAGGTTCGCCTTTCTGGACAAACATTATCAGTTCGTGGCTCTCCCATTCGGACTAGCCACTGCTCCCAGAATTTTCACAAAGGTGCTCGTGTCCCTTCTAGCGGTTCTAAGACCAAGGGGCATTGCAGTGGCACCTTATCTGGACGACATTCTAATGCAAGCGTCGTCTTTTTCCAAGGCAAAGGCTCATACAGAGAGTTCCCTGTCTCTGTCGACAAGAGTTCCCTTTTTGGGAACAATAATAGATTCTTTTGAAATGAAGATCTTCCTGACAGAAGTCAGAAAGTCAAAGCTTCTAAACGCTTGTCAAGTTCTTCTTCTCTCTATTCTGCAGTCTTCCATAGCTCAGTGCATGGAAGTAGTAGGGTTGATGGTTGCAGCAATGGACATAGTTCCTTTTGCTCGGATTCATTTAAGACCATTACAACTGTGCATGCTCCAGTAGACAGGATCACCTGTCTCAGGGAATGAGTTTCTACAGACCAAAGTGGGTCATTGTCACAACCGACGCCAGTCTATCAGGCTGGGGCGCGGTCTGGGATTCCCTGAAAACTCAGGGTTTATGGTCTCGGGAAGAGTCTCTTCTCCCGGTCAACATCCTGGAACTGAGAGCGATATTCAATGCTCTCCGGGCTTGGCCTCATCTAGCGAAGGTCGGATACATAAGATTCCAGTCAGATAACATGACGACTGTAGCTTACATCAACCATCAGGGAGGAACAAGGAGTTCCTTGGCGATGAGAGAGGTATCCGAGATCATCAAATGGGCGGAGGATCACTCCTGCCACCTATCTGCAATCCACATCCCAGGAGTAGACAACTGGGAGGCGGATTATCTGAGCCGTCAGATTTTCTATCCAGGGGAGTGGGAACTCCACCCGGAGGTGTTTGTCCAGTTGACTCAATTATAGGGCATTCCAGACATGGATCTGATGGCGTCTCGTCAGAACTTCAAGGTTCCTTGCTACGGGTCCAGATCCAGGGATCCCAAGGCCACTCTAGTGGATGCATTAGTGGCGCCTTGGTCGTTCAACCTAGCTTATGCGTTTCCACCGTTCCCTCTCCTTCCCAGGCTTGTAGCCAGGATCAAACAGGAGAAGGCCTCGGTGATTCTGATAGCTCCTGCGTGGCCGCGCAGTACTTGGTATGCAGACCTGGTGAATATGTCATCGGCTCCACCATGGAAGCTACCTTTGAGACAGGATCTTCTAGTACAAGGTCCATTCGAACATCCAATTCTAATTTCTCTGCAGCTGACTGCTTGGAAATTGAACATTTGATTTTATCCAAGCGTGGGTTTTCAGATTCAGTGATAGATACTCTGGTCCAAGCTAGAAAACCTGTGTCTAGAAAGATTTACCATAAAATATGGAAAATATATATCTGTTGGCGTGAATCCAAGGGATTCTCCTGGAGTAAGATTAAAATTCCTAAGATCCTCTCCTTTCTCCAAGAAGGTTTGGATAAGGGATTGTCAGCGAGTTCTCTAAAAGGACAGATTTCTGCTTTATCTGTCTTGTTATACAAACGACTGGCAGCTGTGCCAGAGGTACAAGCTTTTGTACAGGCTTTGGTCAGAATCAAACCTGTTTACATACCCTTGACTCCTCCTTGGATTCTAAATTTAGTTCTTTCAGTTCTTCAGGGGGTTCCGTTTGAACCCTTACATTCCATATCAAGTTGCTATCTTGGAAAGTTCTGTTTTTGGTGGCTATTTCTTCTGCTAGAAGAGTTTCTGAATTATCTGCTTTGAAGTGTGATCCACCCTATCTGGTGTTCCATTCAGATAAGGTTATTTTGCGTACCAAGCCTGTTTTTCTTCCAAAAGTTGTTTCCAACAAGAATATTAACCAGGAAATAGTTGTTCCTTCTCTGTGCCCGAATCCAGTTTCAAAGAAGGAACGTTTGTTACACAATTTAGATGTAATCCGTGCTTTAAAGTTCTATTTAGAAGCAACAAAGAATTTTAGACAAACCTCATCCTTGTTTGTCGTTTACTCTGGTAAGAGGAGAGGACAAAAAGCTATTGCTATCTCTCTTTCTTTCTGGCTGAAAAGCATTATCCGATTGGCAGCCTCCTGAACGAATCATAGCTCACTCCACTAGGGCTGTGGCTTCCACATGGACCTTCAAGAACGAGGCTTCTGTTAATCAGATATGTAAGGCAGCGAGTTGGTCTTCTCTGCACACTTTTGCCAAATTTTACAAATTTGATATTTTTGCTTCTTCGGAGGCTGTTTTTGGGAGAAAGGTTTTGCAAGCCGTGGTGCCTTCTGTTTAGGTAACCTGATTTGCTCCCTCCCTTCATCCGTGTCCTAAAGCTTTGGTATTGGTTCCCACAAGTAATGGATGACGCCGTGGACCAGACACACCAATGTTGGAGAAAACAGAATTTATGCTTACCTGATAAATTACTTTCTCCAACGGTGTGTCCGGTCCACGGCCCGCCCTGGTTTTTTAATCAGGTTTGAAATATTTTTATTTTTCTTTATACACTACAGTCACCACGGCACCCTATAGTTTCTCCTTTTTCTCCTAACCGTCGGTCGAATGACTGGGGGGCGGAGCCAGAGGGGGAGCTATATGGACAGCTCTTGCTGTGTGCTCTCCTTGCCTTTCCCTGTAGGGGAGGAGAATATCCCACAAGTAATGGATGACGCCGTGGACCGGACACACCGTTGGAGAAAGTAATTTATCGGGTAAGCATAAATTCTGTTTTTTATATGACTGAAATAGCTACAATGTAACTATTAGTTATATTGTAACTAGCTTAGGGTTTATTTTACAGGTAAGTATTTAGTTTTAAATAGGAATTATTTTGGTATTGTAATTTTTATTTAGATTTATTTTAATTTTGTTAGTGGGGGTTAGGGTTACGTTAGGGTTAGGTTTAGGGGTTAATAACTTAAGAATAGTGGCAGTGGCATTGGGGCGGCAGATTAGGGGTTAATAAGTGTAGGTAGCGATGACATTGGGGGCGGCAGATTAGGGGTTAATAAGTGTAATGTAGGTAGTGACATTGGGGACTGCAGATTAGGGGTTAATAAGTGTAGGTAGGTGGCGGCGATTTCGGGGCGGCAGATTAGGGGTTACTAAGTGTAATGTAGGTAGCGGCAACATTGAGGGCAGCAGTTTAGGGGTTAATAAGTGTAGCTATGTGTCGGGACGGCAGATTAGGGGTTAATAAGTGTAATGTAGGTGGCGGCGATGTCTGGGGCGGGGTGTTTAGACTCGGATTTTATGTTAGGGTGTTAGGTTTAATCGTAAGTTTTCTTTCCCCATAGGAATCAATGGGGCAGCGTTACGAAGCTTTACGCTCCTTTATTGCAGTCGTTAGGCTTTTTTTTAGCTTGCTCTCCCAATTGATGTCTATGGGGAAATCGTGCACAAGCACATAAAACCAGCTCCAAGCAGCGTTGGTATTTGTGTGCAGTATGGAGCTCAACGCTGCCATGTTGCCTGCTAACGCCGGGTTTTTGCAAACCTGTAATAGCAGTGCTATAGGGAGGTGAGCGGTGGTAATAACTTGCTAGTTAGTACCGAGCCTCTCATAACGCAAAACTCGTGGCCGTAAATCAGAGATTTTTTACAACCTACCACTATAGGTTGATTAGATTATAATATTAGTAACCCAGATACTCTTTTTAGAGGCACACACATCATAGAAAGCAATATAATTTAGATATCCTTCACTTTATTAATTAGGAATATCATGCTATGTGGTTATAATAATTTCGAGTTGTGTATATAAACCACACACAAGAATATGCATTGGTAATAATCTAATTTAGACATACTGGATTATTCACAATCAAATGTAAATATTGTATTGTAGGGAACAAAAATGTATATTAAATATTCAATTTATTGGTCTATGGCTGGTTTCCACCTCTTATTTGTATTTTGTGATTTGAAACATATGGCATTCCTTATCAATCTTAAGATTGAGTTACAACAGAGCCTATTCTACTCTTATATTATACTGGAATGCCTTATCTCTAAGCCTGATATGAGTAATTTTCTCTGGGAATTTTTAATTTCTAACCTATTTTTAACATTTCTAATAAAGATTTTTTTTTTTTATTTATTTTTTTTTTTTAACCACACCAATTAAGATATACATTATAAACATGAGTTCTTAATACGATTATTCTGTTCCAGTTTCTTTAACTGGAAATTCTAAATAAAGCTTCTATCTTACACCAATCTCCCAGCTTTATAAAACCATCCTCCCAGCTTTACAAAACCAGCTAACAAGCTTCTATCTTACACCAATCTTCCAGCTTTTCAAAACCAGCTAACAAGCTTCAATCTTACACCAGTCTCCCAGCTTTACAAAACCAGCTAACAAGCTTCTATTTTACACCAGTCTCTCAGCCTTACAAAGCTAGCTAATGATCTTCTATCTTACACTAGTCTCCCAGCTTTACAAAACTAGCTAATAAGCTTCTATC